>NW_017298619.1:198646-211143 GCF_001594075.2 Trachymyrmex cornetzi | reverse complement strand
GTGTGTGTGTGTGTGTATAACAAAGTAGAAAGTGTTTATGGAGATATACGCGTTAGGAAGAGAGAGAGGGAGGTGTTACTGGTTTTATGAAATTTTCCAGAGATTGGAGGATCTCGTTAAAGGAATTGTTGTACTCAGGAGGGAGCGGGGAGTTGGAGAGAGTAGGAATTTCGGGAGAAAGTTGTAGAGTGGGTAAGTAAGATGGGAAAGGGAATACTGGTTCTAAGGATAGGATTTCGAAAGGGGCGCTATGTGTAGGGTTGTCATTAGTCAAATCTATAAGGGGAATTTCTAAGGCCCTATTTGGTGGGTTTAGTGGCCTTTTGACCCTTGTAGTTGAAAACCAGAGTGTTTTAAATTGGAGATCCCTGGATATCCTTTCGTGACTATGGGTATCCCCTGTCTTCTGAAAGCCTCGATCTTGGCCTTTTTCCGACGGCCCGAAAGATGGCGATTTCGTTTGATCATCTACATACTAGTGTACCAACACAACAAAAAAAAATTTTGAAATTAGAGTGTACAGAGCGCGCGAAATTCAAAAAGTCACCTTACTTTTTGATCACACCTCGTATACTATATTGTATGTGAGTGTGTGTTTATTACAAATGTTGTTAAATATGGGTACTAGAAAATGTTTATGGAGATATATACGTGTTAGGAAGAGAGAGAGAGAGAGAGATGAATTACTGAAGCGTTTTGCTGCTTCGAGTAATTCCAGGAGAAGGAAAGGACGTGTCACTCAAAGCGTAATCTCGCTTCGAGTAATCATAGAAAAGAAAAAGAGTGCGAACTATTTGAAGCGATTTCAACGCTTCGTGAGTTCACACGGAAAGAAGGAGATGCAAGTTACTCACAGCGTAATCTCGCTTCGAGTAATCGCAAGAAGGAGGAAAGTGCGAACTATTTAAAGCGGTTTGACGCTTCGCGAGTTCGTAGGAAAAGAAAGAGATGCGAGTTACTCAAAGCGTTATCTCGCTTCGAGTTATCGCAGAAAGAAGAAAGTGCGAACTACTAGTGGTTCGACGCTTCGTGAGTTCGCAGAGAAAGAAAGGGATCCGAGTTACTCAAAGCGTTATCTCGCTTCGTATTATCGCAGAAGGAAGAAAACAAGAGAGAGATGAGAGTTACTCAAAGCGTTATTTCGCTTCGAGTAATTATAGGAAGAAGAAAGTGCGAAAAAGGAAAAATAAAAACGGAAGGATGTCTTTATTAGGTTGAAGAGGACGACAGAAAACTGTAGATAGTCGCGGAAAAGAATGTTAATAAATCTTAAATGGTCGCGGAAAAGAGTATTAAAAAATACTCACTGTTTCTGGTAGAGAGAGGAACCCACAAATCTTTATGTGAGGAGTCTTTGCAAGGATCGGCGGTCGCAATTGACTTCTACCAGAGTTTTCCTTAGCAAGGAGTCGACGGAATCGAACTGCAAGGTTGTTGCCCGATCGCAAGAACTCCGCACCAAATTCAAAGAGTCAGGCAGCACTTCGTGCCGTAGGTGTCTAGGTTGATAGTTAACTGACTGATCTGTCCTCGCGAAGGGCTCTTATATACTATATGCAAGGTACATTGTTTTTTTCGGACTTTGGACTTTGACTCGATGGTGATTCACCCTGTTTCGAGTGTTATCGTTTCGAAATGTAGAAGTGACTAATGATTTTTTAATTTTTGGGAAAGCTTTTCCAAAAATAGAAGTGATTAGACATATTTTTCATTCTATGAGTCATACTGCCACTAGGCGTGCATGTGTGATTCGAACATCGATAAATATATATATATATTTTAGTTTTCAATATTTGCAGTTATTTGTGGTGATATTAATTATTTTATTCATTAAGAATCGATCGGTCATGCTGTTGACTCTCTATCCTAGGGATACTGCAAGTGATTCGCATTTGAGAAACAAATTTTCTCTACGAAAGAAAAGAATCGTGGAGTCGTTAGGACGTAACACTAATATATTTTGCATTTTACTATCAATTTCTCGGAGTATTTCATATTAGGAGCACAATTTTTGACTTTGCGATTTGCTCACTTTTTACATTTCTTTAATTTTCAAAAAAATGGAATTTGAATTAAATTTTATATAACAAAATAATTAGATATAACAGGGCAATAGGAGTCAAGTACGGTAATTCTTATGCAAACCAATACGGTTAACAAAACAACTTTATTAATAATTAATCCGCTTACATGTTTCGGCTCACTTTTGAGCCATTCTCAGAGACAATATAATATAGTTACAAAAAATTTTTTTTTACAAACTAATTCATTTCAGTGAGCCACCTCCACCTATTAACGGAAACTATAATATAAAAACAAACTCTAATAATAATCTAAAACGTATTAAAATTATTAAAAGGTAAATTTGTTGGAAGCAAAAACGATTTATTGTAAAATGATAGAAGGTAGTTCACTAAAACAAAAATTCACCATATCGCAAACACTTAAATTCTGTCGGTTTAGTCAAAATCCAGTCTTTGACCATTCAGCGAATCAGTGTCAATTATGTTGAAATTAATGAATAACTTTTAATACACCTAAAATGTTAATCGCAAAAAGAATGGAAAAAGGAAGGAAAAAAACTCTGATATTAATTATAGTCCAAACGGACATTAAAACCAAAACTGAATCTTTAATAATTTAATCTTAATGTAAGAAAGAATGTACACTAATTAGCTGGCAATAACAACGTTCCGATATTTATAGTCTGTCTACAATTGGAAAGTAGGCCTTGGGAAGCCCCTCTAAGTCTGTCTGCAAGAGGCCACGTGTCTGTCTCCTGATGTGTAGCATCTCTGACACCAATCTCTTTCTGTATTGGGGTCCCTCATTCAAAATAGCAATATTTTCCTAATCGAACTCGTGGTTCTCTTCCAATTCGGTGCTCAATTATGACCGAATGTGTGGTTGTATTCCACCGAATATGATTCCTGTGCTCAGTTATTCTCGTCTTAAGCTGTCTTCCTGTTTGTCCCACGTAGCTCGCATCGCAATCTTTGCAACAGATCTTGTATATCACATTAGATTTCTTTTCATGCAGAAGCGGATCCTTATGTACCTTGATGAATTCACGCAACTTATTAACACTATAAAATGATATTTTAATACCCTCGCTGTTTAATTTATTGAATTTCTTGAAAAACATCGGAACGTAAGGAACAGTAAACCATGAAGGCCCTGCGCTTTCGATATTATCATTATCCCGTTTCTTTTTCTTAAAATTAATAATGTTTTTCAATCGTTTATTAATGCTATCAAAAATAAATTCTAACAGATAATCATTCTCCAACAAGATTTTAATTACAAAACAAAAATTATCAAGATAAAATTTAGGATTAAAAATTAAAATTACTTTTAATTTTTAATCCTAAATGCCGACCAAACCGGCAATCGTGCCCCTCTTTTGAGAAATCGGGTGATGAGACAAGAAATTCAAATACCTTCCCGAAAACGTTAATTTATGGTACCAATCAAATTCGATTTTATTATTATTAATAATTAAAGTAACATCCAAAAAGTTTAACCTATCGTCATCGACCTCCATGGTAAACTGAATCCTCGAATCGGTTGCTGAGAGTTAAAAATGTCGAGAACCGAATTAATGAAAGTGGTAGGTACCGCGCCATAATTATATCGTCTTATTACATATCTATAATAAAAGAGTAAAAGAGTAAATAAAACAGTGATCGAATCAAAGACAAGGCTCTACTTTTCAAATTTCATATGATCAGATCAGCAATGACGGGAGATAACGGAGAGCCCATGGGAGTGCCATAAATTTTATATAACGTTATTTTAAAGCTTATTAAATTCCCTTCAAAATGACCTATTATTTTTTTAAATTCTGCCCATAGACTTCCAGCATTTATCCAAAATGAACTCGGTATCTCATAATAGGGGCCTTTCTTCTATATCAGTCAAGTATATATTTACTCACCATATATAGGTTTTTTTAGTACCCATTAAGTATATACAGGAGTCATCATGTCCGGTGTATTTTTAAAAATGAATTAAGTAGTTCAAAAAATATTTAAAAATTTTCATGTAGCTTCCTTAACTATTCTAAATGAAGGATTTACATAATTTAACAAATCTATTTTTTTTAATATTTTATTTTTGCAAATATATAAACACAAATGTGAGTATGGTAATGGTACGTTCAAAAATTTGTAACTTTTGATCAAATCAATGAAATCTAATAATTAAAAAAGAAAATAAAGTTCAAAGTTCATATTTTAAGAAAAAATATGCTAACAAATTTTTTTAATTTAAATGCTTAAGTTCGGGAAAAAAATCAATTCTCCTTGTTTAATATTTAATAAACAACAAGGATGAAACGACGCTTAACGCATTATGAACGCCAAAGCGAACGCAGCCAAAGTCTTACAATTTCGAAACCTATAAAAACAAGCATTTCTATGAAAAATTGACATTTAACTTTAAAAAATTTTTTATTTAAAATCTGTAATCTCATACATTTTCGTAAATAAAAAAATACATACGGGATGACATTGTAAGAGAACGAAGAAACCATTCTCTTACACTGTCTTCTCTTCTGCGGAGCGATTTAACATTTTTATTCTAAGATAAACTGAATAAAAATTTTTTCATTATGTATTTTACTTATATATAAAAATAGTCAAAAAACGCGAAAAAAATCATTTTCTTATTTGTACGACAAATATGCATTGAATGTATACCAGGATCGTTTGTACCTTCGCTCGATTTTGAACATCCGTTGCTCAGCGAGAAAATGATGTCCATTGCTGGGCTTTCACGGGTATTTTCCTTTGCTCCACAGATTTTTTTAGGAGTAGAACGGCGCGCCTGTACTCATTTGTTTTCAAAATATTCAAAACTATAAAAATCGCCAGGACACAAATGACCCCCATATACACACCCTAATAGCACAGATCTCCAAGGAATGTTCCATAGAACATTCAGAGGATATCCCTATGTCCCAAGAATGTTCGCCAGAACGTCCCTCGAATAAAGTGTGCTATTAGGGCAGTAAGGGTTAAATATCATTAAAACAAAAAACAGATCTTGCTCGTTATTGAAAACACAATAATTAACTATAAATGACAGTCAAAGACGAGCGAATAATATGATTGTTCCGGAATCATTGTTAATTTAAATGTATTCTCGGGGATGGCAAGTAAACAGCTCACCGACACCGAGCCGACACCGTTCAAAACATGCGTATATCTCGCTCCTGTTCTAATCACGCTATCTATCTCAGATGGTACGTGATCCCCCTTGCGCGACATACGAAAAGCTGACTATCGCGCACACGTTCCACGGCGTTCTGCCGGTTCCGCGTGCGAAAGTTTAGTTTGCTTCCCGATCCCAATCAATACGGATTATCTATCGATATTCGTTCCTAACGAATCTTAGCCCGAGCATTAATACCGAACCAAACCGAAGTGTCGTCGCGTATCACCGCTGTATTGTATCACGTAATGTTACCGATATACGCGTATCGCGAGGGCATTCAGTGCGCGAGAATTGAGTTTCCGGCGAGATTTGCCGGTCTCGTTACTGCTCGCGCGCGCGCGCCATATACATTCCTTTTAACAGCTGCGAGAAATTACTCAACGTTGTACCAAGTGCGAATTATCTGTGCACGCATCTAACCGAACGCATCAATTATCGGATTCCGAGTATCGCCTACCGCCCGCTTCATATCTTAATTCGACTCAACAATAAAATTTAAATTATTACAATCAAGAGAGTTGTTATTACACGCCGCCTTGTATACAAGGAGCCTTCCATACAAGGTGACACCAGCGTCACAAACACACAACAAAGATGTTAAAATATAATAAACTATTATAATAATTTTAATGTTAAAATTACATTAAATCACGCGAAACTTAAATATCATTGTTTACTAGAAATAATTGAAACATTTTTGATAATATTTTAAAAAGATTGCGGATTTTTTCTGTAACATTTCATCAACCTTTCAACAAAGCTTCATGTGCAAAAATCGCGGGCATTTTGCAATTCTAGAGCTGTCTCAGAAATGTTGCAGACATATTTTGCAATTTTTATGAAATGTTTCACTTTTTAGTTGAAAAATTTCTGAGATATTTCTGAAAATTTTCGGTACTGTATGGACTGGAAAAGGATTTTCGAATATGTGAAAGAGAAAAAAAGTATTTGTTATACAAAAAATATATGATTTAGTCGGTAACACAGACGGTAAGATAGATTCCTTAAGTCCGGATCTACAATAGGTGTTTTATGCCTTATGCCGTAAGAAACTGACCAATTACAGTTGAATCCGAGAAGAATAAGCGACTGTGATTCGCCCATTTCTTATGGCTTAAGGCTTAAAACCCTATTGTAGATCCGGGGTAAGGGGATCCTAAAACCGTTTGTATTATTGACTAAATCATATAATTTTTATATAACAAATACTTTTTTTCTCTTTCACAGATTCGAAAATCTTTTTCCAGGATTAAAGTATACGCATTAATATGTGTTTGTAAGGTGAAGTTTATGCTGAGAACGACCAAAAATTTCGAAATTGATATATTTTTTACCATTTCTTAATATAACATGGCGTCTCAAGCTGTCAAGTCGTGACAACATTTGCTTAATACGAAAGTTTTGCAACCTGTCCTTACGAAATAGCAATCCACAAACATGAGTTTTATCCTCGGGCCTCCCGTGCCCCATCGATAGTCAGGAAAATTTGACAACGGTCGACGATCTTCAATAGTATCTCATCGGTGTCTATAGTCTCTGCAGTAGTAACGTAGTTTGTACGAACAAATAATATTGAGCTCTTAGAATTAGACAAAGACCAGTATTCATAGTCAGATCTTATATTCAAGATCGTCTTAAGTACGGTCTTAAGAAGTCATGAACCAATCAGAAAGCTGCATTAGCGTCTTAAGATATTACTTGAGACGGTCTGAAATAAGACTCGACTATGAATACCAGCCTTAGACGTTTTATCGCGACGAAAATTGACACGAACGTGCAACTGTGTGTATGAGGCGTCGTCTACAATACACGGAGTAAAAAGTAAGAGTAAGCAATTGACCAATCATAGTCGATTATTTTTCTCACATTCGACTGTGATTGGTCAATTTCTTACTCTTACTTCTTACTCCGTGTATTGTAGACGACGCCTCACAGTCGATTATTCTTCTTACATTCGACTGTGATTGGTCAATTTCTTACTCTTACTTCTTACTCCGTTTATTGTAGACGACGCCTTATGGTACGTTTCCACTGAGCGCGTTACGCGTCGCGTCATGAAAGAGAGAAAGAGATAAGATTATATAAATACACAACTCCTCTCTTTCTCTCCTTCGACGACGCGACGCGTGACGCGCTCAGTGGAAAAGCAGCCTTATAGCGTTTTCGGCCCGGCCAGGTTTGCACCAACCTGGGTTGGATTAATGGCGTTTTGTGCTCTCCTATTGGTAGAGCGGGTGACATCAACCAATAGGAAAGATTAATCCAACCCAGATTGGTGCAAACCCGATCGGGCCGAAAACGCTATTAGTGTTCCTATAATAAGAGTTAAGACAATATGATCGCAACTTTTGATTGATTGCCGAAATCCGCCATATGTAATAGCCAACCGCTAGCTTCAAATGAGTTGCAATAGCCAACACAACTGCGAGTTACAAGCAAATTACAGAAAATCACGTATTTGATGTTGGCCTTCATGTTTTCGTCATTATCTAATGCTGGTAGTATAACATTTACAATTAATAAGGTTTGTTAAAGAATATGTTACTTCTACCATACCATGCTTACTTAATTGAACTCAGCTACATATATTTAACCTGTTATATTTTCTGTATTTATCGTCTATAGCACCAAGATACTATTAAAGACGATCGGCGATTATAGAAATTTGCATGCCTGTTAAAATTTAAGTGATTAAGAATAAAAAGCTAATAATATGGTACTAATTTCATGATTTTTTAAGAAGACATGTACATATGTTTAACACTTAATAACACTCGATTTTTATTTAAAACTGTAATTTTAATGTTATCATTCAAGTTTATCAATAGAGATGATAATGGCAGAGAAAAAAATTGTAATTTTTTGGCAATATATATAAGATATTATAGCATTAAAAAAGTGTGCATACTTATTTATATAGCTTTTTATAATAAAAAATCACAAATTTAATAATGTACTTATGAAAATATGTAAATAATCATGAATTTTTATTAATTGTCGGTAACGTCATTGTTCTTTCTTCAATTATTCCCGGGCCTCATTAAGGGGATCCTAAAGCTTCCTGTTTTACCACGTAAGCACGTATAATTTTTGTATAAGAAATTTTTTTTCTCTTTCACAGATTCGAAAATCCTTTTCCAGAATTAAAGTATACGCATTAATACGTGTCTGGAAAGTGAAGTCTATGCCGAGAACGATCAAAAATTTCAAAACTGATATATTTTTTACCATTTCTTAGGCTGCGTTCTCATTTCGTTTCAGTGCAGTATTTAGTAGCCGCCATTTTGCTGGATACAGTACTGGAGAAGCGTTCCCAAACTGATACTGGCTAATGACGTTACACATTGCAGCCTCGCATGCGTATTGATTCATAACCTAAAACCTAAAACCAGGAAGGAAGACTAAAGCTGGAAATACAATAGACACAGGTCATAGGCACAGGCAACAGGAAATGACGAGCCGTCCAATCAGAGCTTTGGGATATAAGTTCGATATTATATCCCAGGGCTCTGATTGGACGGCTCGTTATTCCCTGTTGCCTGTGCCTATTTCCTGTGTCTATTGTGTTTCCAGCTTAAAGCCCATGACACATACAAGAACGTAAGGCCGTAGCACGCAAGTAGTAAGTGAATTGGCCAATCACAGTAGAGACCGTAAGGCCAGTAGCGAATCCAATGTTACGATTTCCTTACCGATTACGTCTTACGGACTTACGTTTTTTTATGTGCTCCCGGCTTAAGGAAACTCCACTTACGTAAATAAAAGAGGATCGATTTTGCGTTTCAAGTTAAGTTTCGATTCTCGACACACGCGACGCTTATGCACTTTGTAGTCCTGCGCATAATGAGTGCGCCGTAGGAAAAAGTGTCACGAACGTAACTTAACCCCATAAAGGCGATTTTGTCTGCGATTAATCTTCCTTCCTGACGAAGATAAATTTAGTTACTTCTATTGTAAATAACTTGAAGAAATTATTATTTCTGTTTAAAAATAATAATTTCTTCAAGTTATTTACAATAGAAGTAACTAAATTTACTAAATAGCTCTTCTCTTTTAAGTAAATAGTTTCTCTTTTAAATCATTTTTATTTTCAATACAGATCCTTGGCGACGTCGTGTGCCAAAGAATAAAAAAATCGAAGTTCTCAATGGTTTACTATAGGGAGTAGGACCTACATCGCGCGCGACGACTGACAGTCGTCCCTGAAGTCGGCCGGTGGGTCGAGTTGGAGGGGAAGCACTCGGTGGGGCGGCTGGCTCGCGAGCCACTAGGGCCGCGGTCCGATTCACGCTTACAACGCTTAAAAATTATTTCATCCTTGTTGCTTGTCAAATGTTAAACGAAGACGAAAGATACTCATCAGCGTTGTTAGCATGAATCGGACCATGGCCTAGCTGACAGCTCTGCAATGAAGAATTAAAATGACGCTCTGATCACGTGATTTAGACAGCCAATCAGACCATACCCTTCCATGTCGCATCTCTGTTATCTAAGCCTCTAATGTATATATGTACTATGTAATGTCCAGTTAGAAAGGTGCAAAGACATATACTACGTTTACACGGCACGCTTTACGCCGAAGTTATAACATCGATGTTATAACTTCGGTGTAAAGCGTGCCTTGTAAACGTAGTAATAGAGAATGGACTGCGCGATCCGTATCTAAGTAATGTATCAAATGTGGTCGACAATAATGAGAGAGAGGGACCGTGGGAGACGGTCAATCTCCCTCTCATTCTCTCTCCCATTACACCATTGAATGGAAAGAGATAGAAATGGCCGTTTGTCATAGTCTCTCTTTCTCATCTCTATCGACCATTTTGGCACACGGATCGCGCAGTCCATTCTCTATGTCCCATTCGTTGGCGAACTTCTGTACAGTGTGGACTCTCTTGCGCCTGCGCTCTTCTGGTTGTCTCCTGTGCTTTCTTGACTTCGGCCTGCTTTCCTCGTTTGCTGTGCTCTCCTCTTTGAGGTTTCTTTTACTTCTTTACGTGTGAGTACGCTTTTTTCTACCTGTTTTTAACTTTTTGTTTCTGCTATGTAGGACGGTGCCTCGCCGGATCCAGGCGGCGGCTCGGCACCCATTAGTAAACGATTTTCTGCGTCCCTTGAGGACTTTAACTCTTTTTTCATGCGCGTGAGTGATGATCATAGCGGCGATAATAATCTATCGCAATTAATGCCTCCTCCATCGGCTAATTTCTTAAAATCGCCATTGCCTGTTGCATCATCCTCCTGTGATGGTGCGGATTTCGGACAAAAGAAAAAGGGGAGGAAGGATAGCCGCACGGATATCGCGCGATTTTTCTCCTTCCGCCTCTACAGCCTTGATAACATCGACGCGATCTCGCTCTCGATCTCGTTCTCTGATAAGTGCCAGTGGAAATCGCAAATCGAATCATCCTTCGCTTAATAATAACAATTCCATGGTTACAAATAATGGTGATACAGGTATTCAACCTTTGGTTTCGCGGACTTCGTTGAGTGGGGGTCCCCTTCTCTCTTCGTCTGCTGACTCTGAGCGTGGAGGGGGGGTGATCCCGATGATCACGGCTCGATTGGACACCATCAATCACAGCGACCGGTGCTTAGCTTTGTAGTCTCAAGCGCTGTGAGTGGCCAATTGAGCCGTGTCCAACTGGGTGCCACTTGCGTGGAGGTCAGTCGCCGGAGGGAGAGCTTGAGAGCATGATCGTTCGTGATAAAAGTGCGGGATCGCCTCCGGGCAAGCGTGCGCGTATCTCATTACCGGGGGGCGATGAGTCTTCGTCCGGGAGAACGCTAAACGCTAACGATAATCACTAATGCCGGTCATCTCAACATAACCTATGATAAAGGGGATCGCCCCCCTTTCGTTGTATTCGTGCGGCGTGCTATTGACGGCTCTAACAATGATACGCGTCTTGATCCTATCTCGGTTGCGCGAGTCGTTTCGCGTTTCGCCAGTGGAAAAATTCTTGAAGTAAAGTCGTCGGGTCGGAATAAAGTTGCCGTACACTTTAACGACTTTGTGACAGCCAACAGTACGCTTTCGCACCCGAGTATTAAAGAAGCCGGTCTCATTGCATCAATACCATCTTTTAACATTCTCCGTATGGGCGTTATTAGGAACGTTTCCCTTGATATTTCGGAAAACGATGTAGTTAATCTCTTTTCGTCTCAATTCAAAATTTTATCTTCTAAGCGCTTAAATATTGAACGCGCAAAGACGGTGAGCTTATTACTTCTCCCTCTAGAACCGTCTTGATCAAGTTTCGTGATCAAACTTTATCACGCGTTGTCACCTTTTTGCACGTTAGCTTTCCTGTCTCCCCCTACTTTCCAAGAGTGCTTCTCGTGTCTCCGATACAGACACGTCAACGCGGATTGTAACAATAAGGTGCGATGTGCGCGCTGTGGGAATGCTAAACATCCTGTGCCTGAGGAACGTTCTCGGCTTCAGCTTCTCCCACTGTGTTGCAACTGCGGGGGGAAACATCTACCGTCCTCCTTAGCGTGTCCTGCCAACATGATCCGCAATCCGATTATTTACTCATCTTGATGAGTCCTTAGATCTGTCCTCTATGATCGACGACTCCTTTGAAGCCTTGGGCATTGCGCTTTCCTTTAATAACTCACGCTTATTTCTTGTTGATGCTTATAAACACCCTAATGTATCGGCTTCCGGCACTGCTATTTCTGGGGTGATCCCGATTGACCACGTCTCGATTGGACACCACCAATCACAGCGACCGATGCTTAGGAGCTTTGTAGTCTCAAGCGCTGTGAGTGGCTCGTGTCCAATTGAGCCGTGTCCAACTGGGTGCCACCCCTATTTCTTCTCTCATCTCCTTTCTTAATAGTCATGACTTCTCCATCCTGTTCGGTGAGCTGAACGCTCACCATCCAATGTGAGGCGGCTCACGCACTAATCCTGCTGGGCGAATGCTTGGCAGATGCATCGATGACTATCACTTGGTGGTTCTCAATCCCCCCTCCATACCTACGTTTCCTTCCCCTCCTCCCCTACCTATGTTTCCTCCGCCCCCTCTGTTTCTCTACCATTGATCTCGCTATCGCTTCTTCGCGTATCTCTTCTTTGTGCGATACTCAAATTCTGCCTGACCTTTTTGGCAGTTATCATTATCCTGTGGAAGTTCGGGTCAATTGCACGGTCCGTACTTCCTCGGTTTTCTCATACAAAATTAAATTTTCCAAATCCCAATGGGCGGAGGTTGTTCAATACTGGCATGATAACGCGAATTCTATCTCTCAAAGGGGGTGATCCCGATTGATCA
>NW_017298619.1:179151-198162 GCF_001594075.2 Trachymyrmex cornetzi | reverse complement strand
CGGGTGGCACCCAGTTGGACACAGCTCAATTGGACACAAGCCACTCACAGCGCTTGAGACTACAAAGCTCCTAGGCACCTGGTCGCTGTGTCCAATCGAGCCGTGATCAATCGGGATCACTCCAGGACAATCTCACAGCTCTGGTCGCCAGCATTCATTCTGGCTTTTTAGCTAAGCAGGAGACTGTTGCGGTATTCGTCGATATCAAATTGGCTTTCGATAACGTCCTTCCACATATCTTCTTACAGGATCTTCACAATTTAGAGACTTTCCCCCTCTTCTATTATATCTTTTATCTCCAACCTTATCTCTTATCACACGGTTCAGTTCATCAGTCAGGGCTCTATCTCTGCGCCCAGAACTTCGTTCAAAGGCACCCCGCAAGGCTCTATCCTTAGCCCTACGCTTCCTAAGATAAGTTAACGATGCGCTTCTTCCAGACATTGAACTTCTCCAATTTGCGGATGACATAGTTATTTTTTCATCACAGAAAGAAACCAGGTCTGCAATCCGTTGAGCTCTCTCTCCAGGGTTTAGAAATATTTCTGCAAGAGCGTAGCCTCGAGATCTTGCCTAAAACGCAGCTTATGATCTTTTCCACTAAGATGTCTTTAACGCAAATGAATTACTCTATTTCGTTTCAGAATCAGCACATTTTACCTTCTTCTACGGTTCGCTTCCTTGGAGTGTTACTTGACCCTAAGCTATCTGGCAAGGCTCACATGACATCTGTTATTAATAAAGGCAAACGTATGCTCCAGATGATCCATGCTCTTAGACACTTGGTGGGGAGCTCACCCTCATATGCTACTTACTATATATAGGACCATGTTACGTGCGTCGATAGAATATTCGGCCCATATTTTCGGCATGAATCATAACAGTTGATCACGGGCACTTCAAGTGATCCAAAATCAAGCCCTTCGTCTTTGCTTTGGCTACCGCATTTCTACGCCTCTTAATGCTATCTTTGCCGAGACGGTTGAGTTTACACTCTCCTTTAGATTCCGTCTTCTTGCATCGCGCTACTTTTTTAAGATTTCTTCTGTGCAAGATCATGTTGCCGTCAACAAACTACACCAGCTTTGTGACTTAGCTATGGGTATCTTCAGAACCGACTTATTCACATGCTCACTTTCCAGCTGCTCTTATCTTCCATCGTATTTGGACGTCATACCCCCCCTCCCCCCCATTCCACAATTGATTATTCATTTACTTTACCTAACTTTCATTCTTCTTTCCGCTCTACTTCTCTCTCTCTCTCTCTCTCTCTCACTCATGCCTCTCTCTCTCTATCTCTCTCTTATGCCTCTCTTTCTCTTCCTTCAACCGATACATCCGACCTACTTCCTATTCCGTGTGCTCAGTCCTTTTTTGACCATGAGTTTCGGCATCTCACAACTGACTCTACGTTATTTTATACCGATGGATCCAAGGTTGATCATAGTGCATGTGTGGGGGCGGCGGTTTTCTCCCCGCAGTTGCAAGCTGAGCTTATGTTTAAACTTCCGTCATATACCTCGGTTTTTTCGGCGAAAGCCTATGCTATTTATACCGCTATTACGGTATCTATTGATTTGAAATTATCGAAGACAACCATCATCACTGACTCTAGGAGTGTCCTGGAGGCCGTTAAGGGATACCACAACCCTACGAATAATTATCTTATTCCGCTTACTAAATCGGTATTAAAGGAGGCTGAAACCAAGGGTACAGGAATTCAATTTATTTGGACCCCCTCGCACAGGAATATCGAAGGAAACGAGAAGGCCGACCAGCTTACTAAAGCTGGTCGTCAGGGCATCGAACCTAATTTTAAAGTACCTTATTCTGATCTCTGTGCGGTTGTCGAACAAGAAATCACTGATAATTTTTATCAATACTTATCACTGGCGGATATCAAAGGCTCTTACTTCTTTTCTAATATATTTACTAGGTCTGCTAAACCCTGGTATTTTCGCATGAAAATTTCCAGGGAAATCATTGTCATGATCAATTGCTTGCGTTCCGACTACTATAATTTAAATCATAGCTTGCATCGTAAAAATTTGATTGATAATCCCTCTTGTCCTTGTGGTTCTCCACAGCAGGACATTTTACATATGATTTACGAATGTCCTGACTATGGATGGCGCGCGCTTTTTACGGCGCGCCATTGACGGAGCCTCTCTTCTGGCGATAGACTAGCTAAATTTTCTCAAACTATTACTAAACCGTCGGCATGCCTTTGCAGACTCATCTTAAACTTTAGTAAGTTATGTTGCAGGCACCTTTGAGCTTTATACTTTCGCGCCTCCTTGCGACCTGCGCAGGCGCTCTGCCCTGCCCTTGCCTCTCCCTTCCCATCCTAGCGAAGCTCTGCTTCGCTTTTCACATGGCACACTGTCGCGAGGTTTTTTCTCGGTGCAGCATGCTCCGGCGCTCTATTTCGCAACTCATAGTATTACGCCTTCCCCACTAATTCGGATACAATTCCGTTTTATAGACATTATTTGTGTGATGTGATCTGGCCATATCGACCTCCTATTACATAGTCTGGAGGTGAGAGCCACTAATTAAAGAAGATTCTCTATGTCTTTGGGAGGGTGAGCAAGGAAATGAGAGGAGGAAAAGGGCAGAAGGGATAGGGACACTATACTCGTGCACATATACATGACTTATAAATGCGATAGGGCAACCTCCACGTGGTACAATTTAGGTAATGCTAATACCGACCGTACTGTAACTTTCAAGTCTCATAACTTGAAAAGTACCGATTACAATAAAAATTAAGGCTTCATTATAGTGTTTTGAAAAGCTCTCAAGATCAGGTAAATAAAATATGAAATAAAAAATCGGGTTTCATTAAAAAATGTCAAGATTTTTGTGACCTTGATAATGGTATCCAAAATAAAATGCTACTATTACTTATACATTATATGTAATGTGCTACTTAAAATCCTATAAAATCCTATAACTTTTGTATAATTTTTTTTTTCAGAAATGCTTATTTTTCAAGATATTTAAGAGGTTCAGGACTGTGTGTACCAGGTATGTAAATATGGAACCGGAATTTTTTAATAGAAAATACACGTTTATTGCATGAAAATGATAAAAAATATTTTATTCGAAGTATTGCCTATCGCTAGCTATACATTTTTCCCACCTGTCTGACAATTTGTAGATGCCACGCCAAAAAAATTGTTGCTCTTTTGAGCCAAACCAGTCATCTAGCTATTTTCATACATCTTCGTAAGAAGTGAAGCGCTGCTGAGCAAGTGCGTGTCCCATCGATGCAAATAAGTAGTAATCGGACAAAGCCAAGTCTGATGAGTAAGCCGCATGCGAAAGTATTTCCCAACCAAACGCCTCAATCGTTTCCTTGACCAGTTTTACTGTGTGTGATGGTGCATTATCATGAAGCAAAATCACTTTGTGTTGCCTTTTTTGATATTCCGGTCGTTTTTCACGCAAAGCTTGATTCAAATTGATCATTTGTTGTCGGTAGCGTTCAGTATTAATGGTTTCGTCAGGTTTTAGCAGCTCATAATAGATCACACCTTTCTGATCCCACCAAACACAGAGCATTGTCTTCCGTCCATAGCGATTTGGCCTTGCAGTCGATGTCGATGGTTCGCCTGGAGTTATCCATGATCTTTTACGCTTAGGAGTCTCAAAATATATCCACTTTTCATCGCCAGCCACAATTCGATGGAAAAATGACTTTCTTTTGTACCTGGCGAGCAGCATTTCGCAAGTGGTTTTTCGGTTTTCCTGCTGTCTTTCATTCAGTTCATGTGGAACCCATTTTCCCATCTTCTGGATTTTTCCCATGGATTTCAAACGTATGGAGACGGCTTCTCGTGTCACATTCAATTGATCCGCGAGTTGTTGTTGAGTTTGAGCGTCATCCTCATCCAACAATGCTTGCAATTCTCTGTCTTCAAACTTTTTCGGTGGTTTTCCACGTTCTTCGTTTCTCACGTCAAAATCGCCTCTTTTGAATTTTTTAAACCACTCAAAGCACTGTGATTTATCAAGAGCATGCTCACCGTTAGCTTCGACAAGTATTCGATGTGATTCTGCAGCAGTTTTCTTGAAATGGTAACAGAAAATCAATGCTGCCCGCAAATCGTAGTTGCCAAGCACAAAATTCGACATGTTCAACGCTATTACAAACTATACTATTGTATGAAACTTGTATTGTTGTGAATTGAAAATCTTTGTCAGATGTCAGAACAAGGAAATGACATCAATGACGCGGTCTGACGGCAACTACATTGATAGGCTATGGCCATCTATTGGTAAATTCCGGTTTCATATTTACATACCTGGTATACCTTGTACACACACGCATACACACACGCACGCTCCCCCCCCCCCTCTTTCTCATTCAAGACATTTTACATGATAAAATATAAATCTGGTTATTATTTTATATACAGTTTCACATGTGAAACCAAATGCGTTTATAATGCAAAGATTTAACCACAATTTTTCGTCATTTATGTTGCATCTGCATCTTCTCATCGATCAAATAGCGATTTAAATCATATATTATGTGGTTGTGTATATAATTTATCCATTATAATTAATTAAAACGGTCTTTTTAAATATAAATCTCATTAGTTAAGTTTATTTGTGCTGCCAATAAACGACTGTGCAAGGAAAACAATATCACACTTTCTTCACAATTTGCACAACATCCTCGTCACAAAGAAGATGGTCCTTCCCTACCTTCTGGGGTTGATGTTTTACGGATGAGCCCCATACCAACGCGCTGCAACACAAGAAGAGTAAATGAGCCGTTTATTTTGAAAGTGACCTAAGTCACTTTAAAAAAAAAAAAAATGTTTATGACAGCTAATTTCAAGTTGTACACGCTATTACAAAGGTCAACAACAAAACATTGAAAAATGGACTTAGGCCACTTTCAAAATAAACGGCTCAAATATTCAATAATAAAAAAAATCCCCAAAACTAATGATGAGAAATATGAAAGACATACTATTTAAATTCTTTTGCGATTGATCTATGAAGCTTGTTACAAAAATCTTCAACGGTTCGCTTTTCGGTGTTTAGTACTACGGGTGCGTTGTAGTCTGGGAGTTGTCCCTTCGGCTTCGTATAACTATTTCAAAAATTAAAATTATATTGTTTTAATAAAATTCTATTAAATTAGCTTATGTACATGACGAGATAAATTGTAAACTTACATCCTAACAAGTTGTAGATAATCCCACATTTTCTCTAACAGATCATCAAAATTCCATTTATGATGAGCTGAGATCGGCACGCAATGTGGAATTTTATAAATAATATCTAATTCTTCTATGCTTATTTGATCTACAAGAGAATTCCCTATTTTTATTAATATTTCTTATTGTACAGTACTTATACTTATGTTTATCAGGTTACACATAATTACCTATTTTATTTAAGAGATAAATGCAAGGGATATAAACGCGATTCCCTTCTATAACGTCAATCAAATCGTCTGAGGTAGCATCGTACCTTAGTGTAATGTCCGCATTACTAATTTTGTATTCTGACAAGATCATTTTCACTGTATCAAAATCTAGTTCAGATTGTGGACACTGAAACACAAAAACGCAATAACCTTCAATATCAATATTTAGTGATGTATTCATTATCAATGTTAATCGGGTGGTATGTGGTTCCGAGCAAGAGCAATCAACTTATAGTTGATGGATCCTAGTTTCAATTTCAAAATCTCATCCTGTATATATTTTGTTTTATAAGAGATGAATTAAAAAATTGTAATCAAATAAAGAGCATACAGCCAAACGCAAATTATTCGTAGCGAAATCACATATATTTAAAATTATTGTTAACAATTAAAATTCATAAACGTTTCGGCTGATATTCAGCCTTCTTCAGTATGTTATAATGTACAATATTAAATTGTCAGGTCAATTAAAGATTAAAAGAAAGCTAAATATAAATTTAACTTAGTCATAATGAATCGCTGTTAATTTAAGATACAATGTTGAATTTGAATATCGACCGAATATCGATCGAAACATTTATGAATTTTAATTGTTAACAATGATTTTAAATATATGATTTCGCTATAAATAACTTGCGATTGGCTGTATGCTCTTATTTGATTATTATTTATACGGATTAATCCATTATTTATTTCTATATTTTAAAAAATTGTAGATTTGTAAGTAGAGGAATGAGATAAATTAGTAACTCCCGTTTTGGATTACAATGAACCCTCCGTGTTACGAGTTTTTGTATCAAATCGATTTGTTTGAAACTTTGTTCTCGGAGGTTTTTCGGGTTGCTGATTATGAATCATGGAACAAGTCGGAATGGATTCCAATTCAGTTATTCACTAGATTTCTATTGTGTTTGGGAAAACGAAATAATTCTAATCGAAATTCATTCTGACATGTTCCATGATAAGTACCCAGAATTCAAAATTTTAAAATTCAAAATGGTTGATCCACAATATAGTGAATCAATAATTCAAATAATTTTTAATAAAATATTTAGTATTTCATTATTTATAAAAATAATTTAGCAAGAAACAGGTTGTAATAATGATGGAAGATACTATTCCAATATATTTTTGATATGGGGATGCTCCTAAGCTCATGCGCGTGATCAGCAGCTCAGCCGCTATGATTTGAGCGATCGAGCCGGTCGTGGAATCCGTTTTTTATTTTCCGTTATTTCGGTTTTGTCACTTTTGATATTCGGAAATCTCGACCTCAGATTCAGATGCAACGACTAAATTATGATTGTCTTTTTTAAAATTACTTTTTAAAAACATTTATTCATGTTCTATGGATTCTATAAAAACAAAAAGAATCGATACTTACGTCAAGAATTTCATTAAAATAATTAAAAATTAAGTGAAAAAAGGTGGAACCCTGCGGGTCCCGTCGTGACGTAAAGAATTAATTATAAATTACTGTAATTATTAATTATTTCATAAATCTTTTTCAAATAAATAATAAAACTGATATATAAGAGTCAAATGTGGAAATTATTGCTCAGTTAATCAATAAAATAAGTTTAATACATACGTGCACTAAATAAAATAATATTTAATGATTATAAGCTTCAGCTTATGTTTTGAATTTTCTACAGATCACAATTATTAACAATAATAATCTATTTATGGATCATAATAAGTCACTTCCAACGTTAATCGACAACATGAGCATTGCTCACAATGTGATTGGATGACCGCTTGGCAAGAATCTCTGATTATACTAGAGATTTTTAGTTAACTCATGCAAGTGAAAATTAACAAAATATTTAAAACTCAAAGTAACTTATCCTCAAGGACTCAAGAATAGCATGAAACTGTAAAAGTGTCAGTAAAGTTAAAACATGTAATCATCAGATATCGTTTTGTTTAGTGCACGTTTGTATTAAACTTATTTTATTGACTAATTTTGCGCAATAATCTCCACCTGACTCCCGTGTCCATTTTATTATTTATTTATTTCAACCATCAGGAACCCATTATTACAAATCGTTTTCTCACCATTGTTTGTAAATTAATACCACCTTTATCCTTCTTTTTGAAGGTTATATTTGGTGGCTGTTTATTCAATCGCAGACCAAAACCTTCCAATTCGTGTTCAATCAGTCGTTTATGTCCAAGTGGTTTGAGTACATCTAAAACGATGAAGATTAAGCTGCATGTTCGTGCCACGGCAATAACTTGTCGTCCACGCCCCTTGCCATCTTTTGCGCCTTCTATAATACCTGGAAGATCTAACAACTGCAAGATGCATTCTGTTATAATCTTACTTGATTTTATTGTCATATACACGCAGAGAAAAGATTAGCCAATGCAGCTAAAATATAGCTGTGGCAGTTAAAATGTGTCCTTATAATAGGGACAGCTAATGTCGTTGCTGCCAAAGCTCAATTTATTATCCGCTAAAATTTAGATGCTGCAGCAAAAAATATTCTCTGCTAGAGTAAAATGGCAACCGCAGCCCAGAAACAATTGCGAATGAAATATTCTGTTACGTGGCTAAGATAGTGAGGAATAGCTGTCACTTACTTAACTACTCATGTTAAGTATGCATTTAATAGGAATAGCTGCTATTTAATAGGAATAGCTGCCATTTAATAGGAATAGCTGTCACTTACTTAGCTACTCATGTTAAGTATGCAATTTAATTTTAACTAATAAAGTTGGATGTTGGCAGCAGATGTATTTTATTTTCAATAGCCAACTTTTAGCAATAATACACGCAAAAAAGGATTTAGTAATATCAGTTAAATATCAGTTGCTAATGGTTCAAATTTTGCTATTATTGCTAAAAGTTGGTTATTGAAGATAAAATACATTTGCTGCCGACATTCAACTTTATTAATTAAAATTAAAAACATACTTAACACGAGTAGCTAAGTAAGTGGCAGCTATTCCTCATTATCTTAGCCGAGCATTTCATTCGCAATTGTTTCTGGGATGCTGCCGATTGCCTGCGTTGCCTACGCATAACATCATTTTGACGACATTGTGTGGCATGCTCATTACATCTACCGTAATCTATTTCCAATTTATTCTCTAGTACGATTAATTGTAATATAACACGTGTGTTATATTACAATTATATTGTTAATTGTAATACGAAATTACAATTGTTAGAAAAATATAGTAAATGAGAGTACGGCACGGTATTTGGTACGCAAAATTCACAAACAAATCACATAATAAATTAAAACAAGAATATATTTAGCTTGTTCAAACGTTTCAGTCACATTTGGGGCCATCCTCAGCGATATACAAAAAGTTAGATGGAGATTTCTTGCAGTCTTGCGTAACAAGCGAGTGCCAGCTCAGATGTAAAAAAATTCAAAATCATTCAAAGAGGTTCACAAGTCGATGATAATTTTAAAAAACCTAAGGCTGGAATCAGACTACGCATTGAAGAATGAGAGATTGAAGATTAAAAGATTGAAGTTTGACCAATCAGAACAAAAGGAGCTAAAATTTCTTTCTCCTTATTAGTGAAATTTCAATCTTTAATCTTCAATCTCTATTTTCAATGTATAATCTGATTCCGGTCTTAGAGGCATTGAGTGTGATTAGGTTGGAATCAAAAAGAAACAAAATTTTCTTAAACACCAAGTATCGCGTCGTACTCTCATTTATTCTATTTTCCTAACAATTTTTGAATTTTGAGTCCTTATTAAGTTTCTTTATTTGAAATTATAATTGACAGGTACGTTACATGTAAATTTGGTTTACTGGGTCTGTAAAAAGTTTATTTCATGTATTATGGATCCTTTAATAATATAAGCTAATATAATATACGTGTATAATATAAGCCTTTTTTATGTATGCCTTATATTACAATACATAATTTTATATTTTTATTACAATACATAAATTGATAATATGCTTTGTTATAATTTAATTTTTTATCCAGATCTGACACTTGTTTAACTTAACGAGACGAAACGAATGACTAGAGATTGGATTGGACTGCTTATACGCGTGTACAAAATCCCTCTTATCTTTATCTCATTAAATAAGCACGCTTCATCTTGCAATATAGATTTGGTAATAATTGGCAGTGTTTAGAAATATATTGAAATGTAGCATTAAAATGTACGTGAATTATAGACTTTCAATACTACAGAGAAGAGAAATAATGTTAAATTAACAACATCTCACTGAAAATAATTTTGTTAATTAACAGTAAAAAAAACAAATAAGCCATCATTCTCTTGTTTTAAAAAATATTATTTATTTCATCGCAATAAATATCGCAAATTAATCATCAAAAACAATCTACGAATCAAATTCATTAAAGATTGTATTAAACATAAGATCATACCACACACTTAAATAGATTGACAAAATTTAATGTTGATTTTCATCATCGCAAATCAACTGAGAAATTCACACGTTGTAAAGAATCCTTTGTATAAAAAACACTCAATATTGATATAATATATTATAGGACCGTATATGTGATAACACAAACTATAGAAATCAAAGCCTTAAACGGTCTAGCTGGATCTTAATGCTTGTAATATATAAATTCACATAAGAATCGTACAAGCATTAAGATCCAGCTAGACCGTTTAAGGCTTTGATTTTTATACTCAATATTGAACTCAATGACGCACATAGAAATAATCATTTCTGTAGAATGCAAGTCTTCCATCTTGCTAACAGTTTACAACATCATTTACCTGTAAAAATTTGTGACGAGTTTCTAAACACACAGGAAAAATCTTTCTATTTTTTTTTATCAGAGAGAAAAGAAGATTAGAATCAAAAATTAAGTTTCTATAGAAAGAGAAACATAAAATGTATTAAACAAGGAAAGATTCAGTACCAATTTCACGACGCGAAACAGTCCGATATTCATTAGTATATAGTATACAAGATTATGTGCAAGGATTGTGATGCATCATATATCGGACAAACGGGTAGACAAATTTAAAACCAGAATTGCTAAACATAGCAATCATATTCGTTAGAATACATCTATCCGTTCTGTAATCACCAAACATAGAATGTAGATGACACATGATTTTGACTGGAATAACATCCAGGTATTAGATGAAGAACCGTGTTATAATAAACGCTTAATTTCTGAGATGTTAAATATTAAAAAACAAAAAAGTCTCAATTTTCAAACCAACACCGAGGGTCTTCACAAAGCGTATACAGCTATTATAAACAAAATTTGACTTTGTTCTTATTGAATCATTTTGTCAATCTATTAGTCGTTCCTCAGATAGTAACAGTCTGCCATGCCGTTAACATATGGTTCAAATAATATCTCTGGATGATTCGATCTTTGCATAAAATTAATTTTGTTTTCATACTGACTGTGAAATATATTTATTGTCACTATCTGACTGACGTATTTGTCATTATATTCTATACATTTTTACATAATTATTTTGACGAAGTATTCATCCTACGAAACAATAACTGCGATCATGATGATGAGTGTTTCATCGAGATGATGTTGTTTACTTACTTTTAACAGAATATAAAAGACAATTTTCCTAGAGAATTTTATTTTATTTATTTAATTATTCCTCTTATTTTTATTTTTGCACTAAAAATTACATTTCTACGTAAAAATGAAAATAAGGGGTACAATCTCCAATGACCTTAATCTTGATAAATATTATCCAGGTCATGATCCTGAACAACATTCAAGAGGTTTTAGCCGTTGGTCGGACACCTTGAGTAATGCTAATACCGACGGTGCTGTAACTTGCAAACTTTATAACTCGAAAAGTACTTGATGAAAATGAAGCTAATTATAGTGTTTTAGAAAGCTCTCGAGATGATCTACAAGAATATGCAATAAAAAGTAGGGGTTTCATTTAAAAAATTGAAGGTAATCTTCACATGACCTTCAAGTAACTATTCAAGGTCAAACTAATAATGCTATCTTATATCCTCCTCAAAGCTATAAAACTTTTGTCTGAAACATTTTTTTCTAAGATCAAAAATAAAAAAGTTATTTGGGATAGGACATTCAAATGAGACACCCTTGTATAATGTCAGCTAAAATTCTTAATCTTGCTGCAAATATTATTAGTTTTTGTTACAAAAAGAAATTAGCTTAATATATTTAGCTGAACATTATTTTACTGTAGCAGCGAATATTTTTCGCTACAGTACCTAAATTTTAGCAGATAATAAATTGAGTTTTGGCAGCAACGACATTAGCTGTCCCTATTATAAGGACACATTTTAACTGCCACAGCTATATTTTAACTGTGTTGGCTAATCTTTTCTCTGCGTGTAGCAAAGTTTAAACCAGCAACTGATATTTAGCTGATATTACTAAGTCCTTTTTTTGCATGTACATTATTAACTTCAAACTTAAACTGAGAAATATTAAAAGGCATTATAAATGAATTACCTTAGTTATATACAAAGTATCTCTGCATATATACAGTGTTAAAACTGCTACAACAGCTTCAGCATATGAAAACAAGTCTAATAAACATATATTCGATTTCGAACGGTTTTGGAGTTACAGGATATTGAGATAAGGAAATTGAATCGTAGTAAATGTTGTTTAATGTTCGTTATTCTATTGTCCTGAATCCTGAATCTTTTTCCGATAGACTAGATCTTTCATCTGTTCCCAAAATTCACTGTCAAAGTGTGGACTGGAATCCTTGTTGACCATATAATTAGGTCCTTCAGGCTTATTTACAGGAGACGCTTACTTGCACTTTTTGAGCAATGACCATCAGCACTGTTGGAGGATGTAGATCTTCTAAATCGAAGAATCATGTGGTTCATGCATGACAGGGCACTATCACACTTTACACTTCCTATGCAAATGTTTCTCCGTGATCACTATCCTTATTGGATTGAAAAAAGTTAAGACGCTCCTATTAAATGACCAGCCAGAAGTCCCGACCTCACATCACTGAATTTTTTCTTTGGGACGAATGAAAGATTTAGTCTACCAGAATGAGACTCAGAATGAAGAGCAATTATAGCAACTAATACTTAACGCTGCCGATATCATCCGCAAAACTCCAAATATTTGTCATCAAGTCCGAAACAATTTATTAATTCGTACTAAAAAGTGTGTCAAAGTCGACAAAGGTATTTTTGAACATTTTTTGTAAAGCATTATAAATAGAATAACAAACATTAAACAACATTTACTACGATTCATGTTTTCTTTTTTCAATATCCCGTAACTCCGAAACCATTTGGAATCAGACATATGTTTATTAGACATTTTCAACTTATTTTCATGTGCAAAAAAGCCATTGTAGCAGTTTTGGTACTATATACAGAGACAATCTAAAATAAGTAACTGTAATCCATTGTGGATTTACCTGTATTTTTGCACCTTTATATTTTATGCAACCAGGAACAGTTGTGAGTGTTGTAAACTCGTATTCAGCTACTTCGGAATATACGCCAGCAAGTGTACTCAACAATGTAGATTTTCCCACAGAAGGAAAACCTGTAAATTTAATTATTGGACAAAATTATGCGTAGAAACACAGAATGTAGTATATAATTTATAAGATGTTAATATTCTAAAAGATTTTATACTGCAAAGTTCAAGGAACATCGGTCTAATATACACCGTCCGAAACTTAGCTCAACAGCTAAATGCTTTCTCCTGTCCATCATCTCGTTGAGTAAAACAAAGAGAAAACAATAATATAAAAGCTATAGCACAGACTTCTGCGTAACGTTGTACTGCAGCCTTAAGTCTTGTGTCTGTGATACTAGAAATTACTCCGAGATCTCGGACCAAGATAGAATTGATCAATTGTAATGGTCATTTTTAGTCGAATTATTTAGAGGTGATTTGTTAATTCTTTCCTTCCCTCAATCTTGGAACAATGTTTAGTATCATTAATTTAAGGCCCTGTGCACAATGAAGGAAATATCAGGAAAAAATGGGAATAAATATTAAGATTTCAACCTATTAGAAACTGTATATTCTCCGGTGTAACTGATATCTGATAGGTTGAAATCTTAATATTTATTCCTGTTTTTTCCTAATATTTATTCTATTGCGTGCAGACCCTAAGATTTTAAAATAGATATTAGGGTTCAATTTGGATGCTTTTAAAGCTTTCAGTGTTTCTATCTTTGTTTTAGATCTAATAAACAATAAAGACAGAATGATGGTTATAGATATTTAGTCCAGATCTACAATAGGTGTTTTAAGCCTTAAGCCACAAGAAATTGACCAATTACCCTGCAAACATAATAGATATAATAAGCCTTAATGGGATCTTAAAGTCGTCCTATTTTACGATTATATTTTAGGAAAAATCTCCGAATTGGCTTCACGGATTGCAAAGTTTTTTTACAGAATGAAAAAATGCATAAAAAGAAATCCCGGAAAACACGATTTCACGAGAAAATTGGAAAAAAATTGAAAACTTCACTTTTTCTGACACGTGCAACTGCCACCTGAGATTAACATTGGCTGTGGTTCAGCAGAAAGAGCAGCTTTGCAACTGTTGTACAATTCTTGAATATGATTAGTTTATGCATTTAGATCCAACGAGGAACTAAGGGCAGGACCAATCATATTAAAGAATTTTACAACAGTTGCAAAGCTGCTTTTTCTACTAAATGCAGCCATTGCTTGATATAAAAGTTTTACTTATAGATTAAAAATAAGCGTGGGACAGGATTCAGATTACTTGAACGAACAATACTTTTGTCGAATTAAAATTCAAAAAATATAAAAAAATATTTCTCCTAAAATGAAATTATATGCTTTGCAAGGGCTTACTTTTTACCTCTTTTACAGATTTGAAAATTCTTTTCCAAGATTAAAGTATACATATTAATATGTATCTGTGAGGTGGAATTTATTCCGAAAACAATAAAAAAGTTCTAAATTAAAATCTTAAGACAAATTACTTGTTCTCAGCATAAACTCGACCTCACAGACACATATTAAAGCGTATACTTTAATCCTGGAAAAGGATTTTTAAATCTGTAAAAGGAAAAAAATTGTTATACAAAAATTATAATTAGTCAGTAATACAGATGGCTTTAGAATTCCCTTAGCCTTAAAAAAATTGATCAATCACAGGTGAATGTAAGAAGAACCATTTAATATGATTAGTCAATTCCTTGAGGCTTAAAGGCCATTCTACATTGGTCATATCGTAGTGTTGGAAGTGTCGTAAGCATCATACAACTTTAAAATTGAAGCATCGGATTGGTTGAAGCAACAAGCTTGTGACTTGCGATGTCTACGATACGACCAATGTAGAATGGCCTTTTGACTTACTACTCTATTGTGTTTGCAGAGTTGAAGTCAAATACAAAGAAAATAATTGACAATGATTTGTCCATTTTTTATAGCTTAATATTTAAAAACCTATTGTAGATCCAGGCTTAAAGCTCACGAGCATTCAAATCAAATGTCTGCTAGAGCAAAGTTTTAAACAGGCTTGTTTAATGACATTAGTTGAGTTCAGTTTCAGTGCTCATGCACTGTGTAAACTTAGAATATCTTTAGAACTCATTACTTGCAGAAGAAAGTTAGAATGAAACTTACAACACGTGAATTTATCAAACTAATATAGAGATATAATACAGCTATAATAGAGTATAAGATTATGATGTGATTGAAAGAGACGCACCGACAAAGCCAATACGAGCATCACCAGTTTTGGCGACCTCGAAACCTTGCTCGCCACCTCCACCACCACCCTTTGGAGTGATTAGCTCACGTCTGAGCTTGGCTAGTTTTGCCTTCAGCAAACCTAAGTGTCCAGAAGTTGCTTTATTCTTCTGAGTACGAGCCATCTGGAAGAGAAAATCATGATGAGTGATAACGGTGCAAAGGGATAACCTATCATGGACCATATCGCGACACAATATAACAGAGATTACCTCAGCCTCGATTGAGGCGATTTTTTCCAAGATCGTACTCATTTTTGGATCTGCTCAAAACGATATCTAATGAATTGTCCGATCGAGATCTCCTATCACATAATCAAAGAAAAGCGCAGCAACGCAATCCTGTATGCCACCGGTCACAAATTCGCGCGTTCATATATAATTCTGCAAGGGGGAGTAAACTCCCACACTCCACACAAACTCCTCTAGTCCTCTCTCGACAACTCCAATGTGGAAGGGATAACATGAGGTTTGTTCGCGTCGCATACTCCAACATGCTTCAACATGTTCCTACCATAGCTCCTACTCACTCTAAAGGCCCGTCTACAATACACGGAGTAAGAAGTAAGAGTAAGAAATTGACCAATCACAGTCGAATGTGAGAAGAATAATCGACTGTGATTGGTCAATTTTTTACTCTAAAGCCAGCGGCACACGATGCTTTTTTTCCTGCTGGATTGCTTGCGTGCTACTGACTGGCTGCTATGCTGGAAATTGTATGGCTTGCAGGCCCCGCTGTTGGCTGATCCGCTGGATTTTCGTGATAGAACCGGTGCTATTTTTCTTGCTTGATTTCATGCTGGCTTATTGTAGAACCAATCACGACGCCGCTTCATTTGAAGATGGCCGCTGAGAAGCGTGTAAACACATGCGAGTATGCGAAATCACGTAAATACACCTCATGGGACTCCAGCCTTAGTTGAATGCACGTTCCTCTTGCATTCTGACAAGTGAGACATAACTGAAGTAGGCAGCCACATGTGTCGCGGTCACATGTGCAACTACATGTAAAGGTAAATTTTCATGAGCTGCTCTAACCGGCTATTTTAGCGACAAAAAGAATCACGTGATCATAATGGACATTTGATATTCGTCAATTTTGACCACGTGATTCTTTTTGTCGCTGAAACAGCCGGTTTGAGCAGCCCGTGAAAATTTACCTTAATGCTGGAATCACACTGCATCCGATTTGCGTCGTATGACGCTCTGCAACCAATCAGTAAACAGGATTCCGATGATACGAAGCAAAATCCATCGGAATCCTGTTTTCCGATTGGTTGCAGAATGTTGTACGACGCATGTCGGATTCAGTGTGAACCTAGCAAATGTGTTCTACAACGCAGCCTACATATTTGGCGCTGAAAAGAGAGAAAGTGAAGATACTCAGTGTAATCAAGTCGAAAAGACTTTACTATCTTTTTGGAATATTGAACAGTCTCGTTATTGCGGTAAATTCGAATTTAGGTCTAATACCGGATTCGAGGTAATTATTAAAGTTAAGACTTTTTTTCGGAATAATATATTTAATTTGTACCCAGAATTCGGAGCACGATTAGAAAGAACACGTGGCCAGTAACGGAAATTTTGGCATAGAACGTTCTACAATGTTCTGGAACACGTCGGTTGAATCAGTCGTTTGAAAGTGTAACGTTTAGTGAATAAATGGATTGAAGTTAAATTGAATATATACAAGTTTCTTTTACCTTAAACACTCCCTATGCTGTAGTCTGTAATTAATCCTAAAAAATTCAAATTCTATGGTGATTACTTTACATAAGTTTATTTGAAAAATTCTTCAACATGAAATCAAATGATCTTTTGAGATATATATTTGAAAAACTATTATTATGATAGAAATATATATATTTTGAAATTTGTTTTGAGTCTTGTTTTAGTGTGTGACCTACAATATGGATGATATAGAACGATTTATAAGAGTTATACAACAGAAAAGGTTGGCTAATCAGTGTGAATTAGAACGTCTCGACGAAGAGCCTAGTGAACATAGGGAGTTAATGAAGGAATTACAAAACTTGAGAAGTAAGCTATTTTAGATTATTTTTAATTGGAATGAATTGTATTGTTATTGAAAAATTTCGTAGTTATATAAGGCATAAATCTATTGTTCATAGGGGAGACAGAACAATGCAAGGAGAACATCACAAAACATCTCAATATGATTACATCACACAAACACTCTGTACATAAAATAGTACATTCTACAAGCAATATTTCAGGCTTACCTGTATCACACGATTACGCACAGTATATATGTGAATCTTATACATTTTTTATGAAAAAAAAATTATATATATATATATACACTGCAAAACTAACACTGTTTCAGAGATATGACAACAATGTTCACTGATGCAATTGAATTCTTGAATAATGTAGGAGATATTCACAAAGCACTCACTAACGTTAAAGAAAATAATGTGGATCCTTCAAAATTAATTCAAGATGTGGTAAAATATTAGAAATTATTCACAGGCACTGAAGATAGAATATTTTTAAGCATATTAACACTTTCTAATTTATCTTTTAGACAATGTGTACAGAAATTGTAGAAAACAAGTTATATCAAATAAAGTGCAGTATTGCCCAGCTGGAAACATTGAAGGAAAATACAGTAGTGCTCCAACATCTCTTAAATAGTAGTAATAATATTGAAGGTAATGTCTTATTTATAATCAACACTTAGTAGAAATGTTAGTAGTACCATTCTTTGTTCTTTATTGAAGATTAAAATAATATATAGCTTTAGGTACTGTGCATATATAATGATAAAAAAAATATATATTAATTTGAAATATAGTAATCTGAATATAATAGCAATTAAAGGTTATTATTTTCAGATGGAAATATAGATTTAACTAACATTAATAATGAATCAATGGATAGCGGTTCAACTATTATATAATAAATATATTAACATGTGCATTTATTGTCTGTTGCTTAGAATATATAATATATTAAACAGACAGTTTTCACATACATATACGAAAAGTATGTAACACATATATGTCAAATGTTATATCAAAATTTTATGGCAGTATATTCATGTAAATTGAATGTTATCTAACTGATCGTCCAGATTCAACTTCAACATTACTAATTGAGGATCAACAACTTCCTGAAAAACATGTGTGTGTGTGTGTGTGTGTGTGTGTGTGTGTGTGTGTGTGTGTGTGTGCGCGCGCGCGTGCGCGTGTGTGTACGTGTTTGTGTAATAAGTATATATACAGGGTGTCCCGAACTTTTTTGCCAATCACTTGTATAGATAGAGTGGACTAAACTGAGTCGAAAAGTTCTCTACCATTTTGCAATTTTCGCAGTAGTTAACAAAATATTAATTACTAAAAATTGCCAAATATTGGTCTTGAATAATTTTTTACTCAAACACTATAAACTTTATAGAAAAGCTGCAAAAGATAAAAATAATTAATTTTCTTCTCATAAAGTTCTGAGAATTTTTTCTGAATTTTTTCTGAATTTTTTAATACCGTATTTTGGGTGGCACCCAGTTGGACACGAGCCACTCACAGCGCTTGAGACTACAAAGCTAAGCACCGGTCGCTGTGATTGGTGGTGTCCAATCGAGCCGTGATCAATAGGGATCACCCCCGTATTTTCTTATGTTGGTAAAAATAAGAAAATGCAGTACTAAAAAGTTGATAAAAAATTCTGAAAAAATTCTCAGAACTTTATGAGAAGAAAATTAATGATTTTTGTCTCTTGCAGTTTTTTTGTAAAGTTGATAGTATTTGAGTAAAAAATTATTCAAGATTTAGCAATTTTTAGTAATTAATATCTTGTTAACTACTGCGAAAATTGCAAAATGGTACAGGACTTTTCGA
>NW_017298619.1:175422-179131 GCF_001594075.2 Trachymyrmex cornetzi | reverse complement strand
TAGTCCGCTCAATCTACACAAAAGTGATTGGCAAAAAAGTTCGAGACACCCTGTATATATATTGAATTATTTTATAAATTAACATTTTACACATATATATATATATATATATATATACACACATGTATTTGTAAAATGTTAATAAATGTTAATTTATAAAATATTTCAAGATAAAGAACATAATTATTATGTTTCCTAATTATTTTCATCTTACTGTAAAATGAGTAGTAACTTGAAACTCGTGTTGTTGATTAGATAACGTTCGCTTGTAATTATATGGGATATTTGTACTTTTTTTTATTTTCTCCAAAGATAATTTTTCGCTGAGAAAATTAAAAAATATTTAAACATTGGTTTTTAAATTGTTAAAATTGATTCAAAATATTACCTTGGCAAATTGAACTTCCCAAATTTCCTGTAATGGGGATCAAATTTAGTTTTATGCTCATTTTCGATGTAATGATCATCTCTCAATGATTTAGTGGCTTCCTCATTTTTCTCAAATGCTATCTAGATAAATATTCAATTGTGTTAACATCAACTATATCAACATGTACATTCGATTATCATTACCTGTGTAAAATTTTCGAGATCTTGGGCGCGTGCTAAGAGCCGATATTCTCTTTCCTGTAAGGCCTGCTGCTGCACTTCAAGATATTTAATTTTTTCTTGCCATTTCAGTCGTTCTTGATTTGCAAGTGTAGTGGCATCTTGTGCTGTTTTTATAGCAGCTGCTAACTATAAAGTAATTTTTTATTTTTCTAATATATATTCTATTTCATAGGTTTATCCTTTTACCTCTATTTTTGTAAAGTTATCCGAATTACTTTTAATTGTCTTTAAAACTTCATATTGCTTTTTTTTAGCCGCGATCAATCCTTTCTCCTTCGTTAAAGTCTTCAGTTGTTTCTCTTGTTCGTTGAACCAAGATTCTCTCAAAACCTTATAAAATATTGCATATAATACATAAAAACATAAAAGTTTTTAAAATATAATAATGTTCATACAAGTATTAATTATCCATATTAAATGATTACCTACCTGTAAATGATTACGCTCCCATTGTACTTTTTCCTCAAACATTTCTTTTTCATGTGACAAAGATTGTTCTCTTTTTTGTAATGTTTCCAATGTTTGATTAAGCTCCACACTTTTTTTCTCTAATTTGAGCATTAATTGTGTAACGTGCGAATCTAATCTGTCTGCTACTTTCATTATTTTCTCATGTTCTTGTTCCAATAACTTCTGTTGCTTCTTTATTTCTACATTTTGTACTGTAATAAAATTGTATAAGTGAATAAAAACTGAATTATTTAAACTACTTATATAATAACGTCTTAACATACTTTGCATGTCTTCCTCCTGATTTTTTAAATAATGTTCTCTTGACTTTACACTTTGATCGTCCCTTTGATCAGTCCTTTCTTGCACAATTTTTATATTCTCTATAATAAAATCAGCTTTTTGTAACAAATCTTGCAAGTCAGTCTTGTGGGTCGCTATGGTTGTCATAGCTAAATTCTCTACCTCCCTCATTTTTAATATGTTTTCTATTGTGTCAAAATGCTCTTTTTGCAGCAGTCTTATGTTTTGAAAATGGCGTTCATAAATTTCTTCTATAAATTGTGCATGTTCTTTCTAAATAAAATAAATCACGTTAAATATTAACTTTAATTGTAGCAATATAATCAATGCCACATTAACAACTTTTAAGTAATAAAAAATTTTATGCCTTTAAATTCTGCACTTCTTCTTTATAAAATGTCTCAATTTGTATTTCATTGTTTTTCAGTTTTTCAATCTTTGCTTCATAATTTGTCTCTAAACTCTCAAATTCTTGCTGCATTCTCTTTTCCAATGTGTCTGTTCTTTCTTGCAAGAATCCTATTTGCCGTCTTTAGAGCAATTGTATATTTTTGAAAAAGAAAAGAAATATACATATACACATACATATATATATATATATATATATATATACACACACATAGATATACACATACATATACAAAAGAAATAAGAAATATACATATACATAAGAAATATATATATACATGATAATAATCAGCTCCTACTTACTTATATGACTCATCTAGAATCATTATCTCATTTTTATATCTTTCGTTTAAGCTATGTAATGTTACCGACAAATGAGATTTTTCTAATTCTAAATTATGAATTGTTTTTTCGTAGTCTATACTTTTATGAATTAAGATATTACGTACATCTTCCGAATTTGTATTTATATCAGAAGTAATTGGAACAACCGTTGTGTTGGACTGCTACAAAAGATTAAATATAAATCTTAATAAAACTTTTGAAGCTTTTATAGATATTTTCTTTGGAAATGCCAAAGGGTTTATGGATTATCAGTGTCGTGATCCATTGCTTATATATAATAATAGATCACGAAACAGTGAAACCTGTAAATCCTTTGACATCTCTGAATAAATCTTAATTACAAAAAATAATCATAAATATAAATTTTTCTTATTAAAATAAGTAACTTGAAGACTTACTTTAGGATAATTTTCTTCAATTTCCTGTTTCTCATATTCATTGATTTCTATCTCTTGATTATCTGAAAAATTTGACCATTTTTTCTTCTCATGTGGCAGTGATTTAGTTATCATTATCTTATCATCTTGTGGCATCTGTAACGAATAATTATTGTAATAAATAATTAAAACAACAGCATTTTTACTATACATTAATAATACTGCTTACTTCTTGAATAACTTTATCAGAACTAGCTCTCCTATATTTGTTAAACAATTCTTCGGTAGGCGTTACTCTATCCTGAACATAATCACTACTTTTTTTATCTTCTGGCACTTTTTTAGGTTCCAACCAATTTGGTAAATATTCTTTAATTTCTAATTTCTGTTTATCAAGATCTGCAGACACTGCATGTGTTTCTGTTGTCTGTAAAATAACAACAGAATTATCAAACATGAGTAGAAAACAAAATTAATATTTCCAGACATTAAAAATATATGCAAACCTAGTGAATTTATATTTACAGTTTGCTCAGCTTGATTTGATGTTGTATCCAAGAAAAATAAACCTAGAGGATCATTAATGATCTCTGAAGTTCTTTTGCCTCTACGAGATTCTCTTGTTCCAAAAGACGTTGGCGCATATGTCGAATGCTGTGATTGAGTCTTAGAAACTTCGGCTGAATGTTGTGTAACATCCAGTTCTAATTGTATAGATCTTTTACTAACTGATTCTTTCAATGGTAATGAAGTATGCATATCTCCAAACAGATCTTGCATTAATGACAATTTTTTTATCTTATCATCTGATTTTAATCTCTCAATTTCTGTAGTATTTAATGCAGATATTAAGTTAATCTCCTTTTCATCTGACTTTGAATCCGATAACAACTCATTGGAAGCTTTCTTACTGAACAAATCATCTATTATACTTCGTTTATCTTTTACTGTTACTGGGATCTTTTGATTTGATGACAAATCTTCCTTATCGGCTAGCAAACTAACCAATGGATCATCCTCATCTATAAGTGAGAAATAATAAAATAATCTATACATATATAAAATTAGCTACAAAAACTTTATTAAACGCGGTAATTATTCAGAATACCTCCCTCACCTCCGATTTCGATAAAATTAGGCTCATTCGACGCGTTTTTGCATGAAACGAAAGAATCTGGCAGAAAAAAGTGTCGCTCTGCCTCGCGAACCGAGAT
>NW_017298619.1:173540-175125 GCF_001594075.2 Trachymyrmex cornetzi | reverse complement strand
GCCCCGAACAAAATATAAATATCATATCCTACCCGCTTGGGGCCTAACCGCCTAGAAGTTACAGCGTAGACAGTGTCCGCTTGGAATATTTCCAACCCATGTAGACAGTGGGGTGTGAGAACGCGATCTTTCTACTGTCTACGTAGCCGCCCCGAACCCAAGCATTACTGTCTATACATCCCACTGTCTACATGGGTTACAAATATTCCAAGCGGACACTGTCTAAGCACTACTACATACGTTTAATTTATTACACATAGTCGGTATGACAGATTTCCTAACCTCCATAGTCGTCAACTTTAACGCTAAATATCTCGGTTCGCGAGGCAGAGCGACACTTTTTTCTGCCAGATTCTTTCGTTTCATGCAAAAACGCGTCGAATGAGCCTAATTTTATCGAAATCGGAGGTGAGGGAGGTATTCTGAATAATTACCTTAAACGCTTTCAAATGTCTTACTCAGATAAATAACTTATAAAATGCATATTGATTAATATTTTTTAATTGAACCTGCAAATGTAATTCTTTTCCTGCCATTTTCAACGGTTGGATTTCTTCTAAATGCATTACTGAAAAGTTTGTCATCCATGCTATCCATATCCTCCATCATTTTTACCTTTGAGTGAGGGATGGGCGTTGCTTCATCGATTATACAAAAATCGATGTTTCTTCCGCTCAATAATCGATGCTCGATTTGATGTTTCAGAATTCAATTAATCGGTACATCGACCTTTTTTTAATGACATCGATTATGAGCCGGTATTTATAGTCAGACCTTACATTCAAGACCGTCTTAAGTACGATCTTAAGAAGTCACGAACCAATCAGAGGGCTGCATTGGCGTTTAATAGGCCTTCTACCATAAGGTCCGTTTCCACCAACGCAGATCAACTTTAATCTCGGTTCAACTTACTCTTTGTCTTTTTCTAGTTCTAAAGATTAGAAAAAGACAAAGAGTAAAGCCGGCGGCACACGATGCTTGTTTTCCTACTAGATTGCTAGCTGGATTAGAATCTTGCCACCGTATTAAGCCTGCGACACACGATGCTTGTTTTCCTGCTGGATTGCTAGCTGGATTAGACTCTTGCCACTGTATTGGCTGCGATGCTGGCACTGACAGCATCACATCCAATACGGTGGCAAGATTCTAATCCAGCTAGCAATCCAGCAGGAAAACAAGCATCGTGTGCCGCAGGCTTAAGTTGAACCTCGGGCCGAAAACGCTATAAAGTTAATCTATATTGGTGAAAATGAGCATTAAGGACTGTTCTTTTTTGCTGAACTTTTGCACCAGTTTATCTTTTTTCCTCTTTTTTCTTCCTGGAAAGAAAAGGAAAAAAGATGAACAGGCCTCATGTCGCAAGTCAGAACGTCAGAAGTCTTAACCAGTCTTAACAAATTGTTCAAGTTGGCTACTGGCCAACTTCACCGATTATGACATAAGATACTTCTGACTTGCGGCTTATTATAGGAGGGCTGTAAGACATTACTTAAGTATTGTTCTATTCTTAGTTCTATTCTTCTTGGGCCGCGGTCCGATTCACGCTTATAGCGTGATTAGTGCGCTCACGGTTGCTTATGGTTGG
>NW_017298619.1:164404-173020 GCF_001594075.2 Trachymyrmex cornetzi | reverse complement strand
AATCACAGTCGCTTATTCTTCTCGGATTCGACTGTAATTGGTCAATTTCTTACGGCTTAAGGCTTAAAACACCTATTGTAGATCCGGAGTAAAGCCCATGACACATTCAAGAACGTAAGAAAGTAAGAAATTGACCAATCACAGTCGAATGTGAGAAGAATAATCGACTGTGATTGGTCAATTTCTTACTCTTACTTCTTACTCCGTGTATTGTAGACGGGCCTTTAGGCCGTAACACGCAAGCAAAAAGTGAATTGACCAATCACAGTAGAGACCGTAAGGCCAGTAGCGAATCCAATGTAAAGCGGGGAGCACAGACTCTTGCATAACGCATAACACATGAGGCATAAGAATATGTACCAATCGAAGTTCTCCGTTTCTTTCCCTTCCATATAATAGAGAATTCTGGTTGGTTCAATTTCTTATGCCTCATGTGTTATGCGTTATGCAAGAGTCTGTGCTCCCCGCTTTACGATTTCCTTACTGATTACATCTTACGGACTTACGTTTTTCTATGTGCTCCCGGCTTAAAAAAGTGTCTAAGGCCCAGTTCTACTCTTGCATAACGCATAACACGTGAGGCATAAGAAATTGAACCAACCAGAGTTCTCTATTACATGGAAGGGAAAGAAACGGAGAACTTCGATTGGTACATATTCTTATGCATTACGTGTTAGCCCGGATCCTCATACGGACAACAGCGCTTTGACACCAAACGCTGATTGGCGAAAAACGAGTGATGGGGGTAAATTTTACCCCCACACTCGGCTTTTCACCAATTAGCGCTTTGACACCGAACGCTGATTGGTGAAAAACAGGTAATGGAGGGTAAATTTTACCCCCACAACCGGCTTTTCACCAATTAGCGCTCTGTGTCAAAGCGCTGTTGCCCGTATGAAGATCCAAGGTTATGCGTTATGCAAGAGTCTGTGCTCCCCGCTTAAGAGTTAGTCCGGATCTACAATAGGGTTTTAAGCCTTAAACCATAAGAAATGGGCGAATCACAGTCGCTTATTCTTCTCGGATTCGACTGTAATTGGTCAATTTCTTACGGCTTAAGGCTTAAAACACCTATTGTAGATCCGGGGTTAACCGTGAGTTGTGGAACTGGGCCTAAGGATATTGCAATTGGAAAGCACCCTATGCCCTATAGCACTTCTCTAGTTTCTCGTATGCGATACTTTTCAAGAATAGAGGCCCTGTTCGCATTACTTGAAATTCCCCAAATTTTTGAACTTAAAAGGTCTGTTCACGTTGTTTAAAATCTCCAAAAATTTGTGAACTTAAAATGAGATAGATATATATTTTTGCGTTGAATAGAGAGAAAACGAAGATGCTGAGTGCAAAAAGTGTAAGCAATGCAAAAACAGACTATTCGTAGCCAGCTTCGCGTCGCACGATTCTTCGTCCGCGAAAAGAGAGAGAGTGAGAGGGGGAGGGAGAGAAGAAACGGGAGAGAAAAAGGATGGCAATAACATCGAAACGACTGTGAGTCGGCGAGATAATTGTGAGCCGGAAAGTGAAACGGAACAAGCAAAAGGAATGTGTGTCGTGATGCTGTCGACTTCGCTGATGCTGATCATACGCTGGTTCTCATCGTCGTCATCGTGAGTGGTGATATCCGTGAATCAAAATTGCGATGCAATCCATCTACTGGACTGGACGATTGCTATCACGCGCGCTCTGGAACGGCATCGCGAGCTACAGCTCTGCGTGCAGTAGCGAGCAACAGTCAAGCACGGCTATCGTGAGCAGCAGGCGCCACGAGGCCTCGCTTGTCTCCGCCGTGTGTGGTTTTCCGAAGGACTTTGCCCGGAGCCGGATACGTAGGGGCCAGTTTGGCGACGATGCCTGGTTCACTGCTAGATTCAGAACAACTGAAGTCATAGGTGGGACCAAAGAGCCTGTGATCGCATTCCTTTAAGCTTACATTATGTATACTGTGTGTGTTGGAAGTTTGTTTCTTCCAGTTGCATCTTCAAGTTTTCTCCATGTCTTTCTTTTTTTCCAAATCCTATGCATCTATTTAAAAATCTAACGAAAGGCCTAACAATAAGATAAAATAGCTAAGGGATTTCACTTTAGCCTAATCTATAACGTGTTCTTTGCTTCGTTTTCTTGCTTTTTATCTCATGCCTTTTTTCCTTTTTTTTTCTTTGCGACCGTTTTAATGACAATCGCATTTCTTTCATGTGTTTCTTGTCTCTTCCGAATTCATCAATTTTTATCTCGGACATCAGAAAACTAAAAAATTAGATAAGATGCAAAAAGGCAAAAAGTAAAAAATGGTAAAAAGCAAAAAATAGAAAACAAAGAGCTTATTGTAAATTAGGCTTTTAACTATTTTTAATTTTTTTCTTTTCATCTCTCTTCAAATCTTGTGTATTGTTGTTTCAATCTGATTACGGATGATTTATCCTGTACTGGAAAAAATGGACTAAAACATTTTACAATTGCATAATCATATTTGTAAGTAGGTGTAATTGTAAAAAATCACAATCAAATATGAGGACAATATTCAACTGTGATACATCAATTCTTACAACTACCAATTACTTGCAACTACACTATACAATTGTAGAATGGGATTTACACTTTGTTTCTAAAAGGACATGGGTTTACTGGCAATAATGTAAAATTCGTGAATCACTTAACAGATAATTCAGATTTCAAATATGCTGTTGGAAAAAAGATCCATTTTTTTTAATTATATTGTTATAATATGTACTTGCTATACTTAAAATGAAATAAGTATATATTCATTGGATCAAAGACAGAGAGAAGTATAAAAAAAAAGAAAAATAAAGATTGTAAAAAAAGTGAAGAAAATTGCAGCCAAAAAGAATATGACTTTAGATTTGGCATAAAACTACATTTTAAAAGATGATAAAATACATATATATATTTTCTCATTTGTCAGGTATATGTAGTATTCAGTTGAACTTTTTGCTGCACTTTCTGCACTTTCCTACAGTTTTTGTCCTTTTTTACTTAAATAAAAAGACTTCTAATATACTAAATATGACTAAAAATTTAAGAATCTATAACTTTTTAAGGCTCAGCTGCACCAGGTTACTTTGACTTGAAGCGAGGCTTAAAGCTCTCTCTGTCTCTATCTCTCTTTAGGCTTTAAAATGAGGTAAAGAATTTTAAGTCTTGTTTAAACTCAAAATAACGTTGATGCAACCAAACTTAAGTGACTTTATCATCAGTAATTCTTTCATAAAGCATTATTTTTTAAATTTATTTTATATATACTGATTTTTTTGCTCTCTTTAATATATGGACATCGTATTTATACATTTTATTTTAAATATAGAAGTTTAATATCTTTAAATAAAGGTACACATACAAGAAAAACAAACATGTTCACTTTAATTTTTTAATATAATTTTTGCTTCAAATAGATAATTATTCAAAATAATGTTAGACATTTATATACATATTTATTAAGTATAAAGTATTTAATTAATTATACTTCATGTATGTCTATAAAAATGCATAAATACTGTATCTTTTTGATATAGATATAGTTTATTTAAAATATTTATAAAGTACTTAGGCCCGATTGCAGCAACGTTACTTCAATTTTAAGCAAGGCTTAAATTCTGTCTGTCTCTGTCTCTCTTTTACTTTAAAACGAGACAGAGAGAGTTTTAAGTCTTGCTTAAAGTCAAAGTAACATTGGTGCAACTGGATCTTAATAATTTAAAGTTAACAATTCTATGTGCATAGATGATTCTTATTAAAATATCCAGATTTTGCTTAAAACTATATAATTATGTTAACTATATGATGTATATACATTTTGTTTTCAAATTTTTTATTTTTAGGTTAAGTTTTGTACATGAAAATATAAAATTGACCAGCAGCTTTTTCAGATACTTGCTTTATACAGGTATTATTTGTTATGCTTCAGGTGTGGCTGATGGTGTGGGAGGATGGCGACACTACGGAATTGATCCAGGAGAGTTTTCTAATTTCTTAATGAGAACGTGTGAGAGGCTAGTCTCCATGGGTAGATTCACACCTACAGAGCCAGCTGGCTTATTAGCACGTAGTTACTATGAATTGTTAGAAAATAAACAACCAATATTAGGTAAACAAATTGCTTTCAGTAAAAAAATTAGAGATAAAAAAATATTCAGAAATGTTCTAAAATTATGTTAGTCATTGATTATTTCTTTGGCTTATAGGTAGCAGTACCGCGTGCGTAATAATTCTCAATAAAGAAACGAGCAGCATTTACGCAGCCAATATAGGAGATAGCGGTTTTGTAGTCGTACGAAGGGGAGAAGTAGTACATCGGTCCTCAGAGCAACAACATTACTTCAATACTCCTTTCCAATTGTCATTGCCACCTCCAGGACACTCTGATCTAGTACTTCGCGACAGGTAGATTATTTATTATTACGTATCTATTGATATATTCTGCTTATATGTATATCTGTATATTTTTATATATTTATGTTATATACGAGATTGCCGTAAAAAGTTATTTTTTAAGGAGTTAGATTGGTGTAAAATTTTTTAAAATTCAAAAAAATTTTTTTGCTTTAAAAAGTAGTTTGAAACCTGTAGAATATGAAACAAAAGGTCTCAATTATAAATTCGAATTAGTTTATGTGTTACAAAGCCTACAAAATTTGCATTATATGATATAAAGATTATGTTGTAGAACTAATGTGTTTTTCGCGAAACCTTGTTTTTCAAAACAGTGTCGAAGGTTTCTCAGGATGTACTCATCGGATTGACTTGAATTTTGATTTTTTTATTATCTTTATAGTATTCTCCAAGCATTGATCGAGAATTTTTACAATATCATTATTATTTTGCAAGATACTAATAAATTAATTAACAATATTTGTGCCAAGTCAAACCAAAAAAAATTTTTTTTTAGTCAAATTTTAATAAATTTTGAATAAGCTCGGTCAATACTTAGGGAATACAATACACTTCAGTAATATTTTTTTTGTTTTTAATTCATATGATCCAATATGGCGGAATCAACGACACCAATGACTAATGCGAAAAAAATTGATCTTTCATAATATTTTAATAAGTGGTGTTAAGATTATTATTTTTCCTTTTATTTTGCGTATTTTATACCTTTAATGTGTACTTGAATAAGGTACCAAACAAAACACAAGTCTGCAGCTTTTTTATTTCTTCGGCAATCCACGCTTAAAAATTACCTATTTTTACAGCTGGTCACACCGGTCTAACCCCTTAATAATTATATTCCTTTCTTTTCAGTCCAGAATCCGCCGACACTTCGAGTTTTGGTGTCGAGGACGGCGATGTGATCCTTCTGGCAACCGACGGAGTATTTGACAATGTGCCTGACCAGTTGCTAGTCACCGAGATGCGTAAAATTGAAGGTGAAAGAGATCCAACGAAAATACAATGCGTCGCTAACACGATAGCGTGGATGGCACGTCGTTTAGCTTTTGATGGCGCCTTCATGTCTCCGTTTGCTCAAAATGCCCGTGAGAATGGGATCGATGCAATAGGTATGTAAAAAAAAAGTACTAATTATTTATGTCGTATTTTAAGTAGCATTTTTTAATAACAAAAAAAACCGCTTTCTATAAAAATATCTTGAAAAGTTATAAAAGAAACTCATCATATACAATTTCTCATTATTTCCCTCCCACCCCTCTCTCTCTCTCATAGAAGAAATTTAATATTAAATGAAAATTTTGTTTTACTCATTGCGCTTGGACTTAATTCACTAACATAAATAAATAAATGTAAAAAGTTTCAATTCAAGGTATTTAATAAAAAAGCATGAAAAGATAGATTTTGAATCTTTCAGGTGGTAAACCAGACGACATCACAGTGCTTTTAGCAACAGTGGCGATATGATAAAAATAATAAGAAACAAGTGTACAATAGAGCCCTGATGATCATTGTATTATAGTCCATGTCATTGCGTATATGTATTTAGTTATACATCATTATATTAATCCTATTACGCTAATCATTTATTATTTAAATCGAAATAAATGGTTTTATAAAATCATTTCTTATACTGCTCATTATTATTTTCTTTACAACTCTTTGATAATTATTAACTATTAAATTCAAGGAATACATTGTGCGATGGAAAAACATCCTATGATCCTGGAAGCCAAAAATACAAGAAAAGATAAATATGTGCAAATTTAATAGCGTTTTACTGGCAGAACTGGTGCACATTAAAGCTGTTATACATTAACCTAATCTGACTGAGATATCTCAATTAATAAAATACCCAATATATATTTTATCAAATACCACAACAAAATGTATTGAGGATTTCGCGTGGTTTAATTCGTTTCTATATTTTTATTAAACGTATATCTTTACGTCGATTTGTGTACAACGGCTTTAAAGTGCACTGAGTGCGTACCAGCTCTGCCATTGAAAAACACTATAAGAAATTAAAACGATAGACATTCGAATTTAGTATTCAAAAGAAATAAATAATTTAAAGGATTTAAAATCCCCAAGGATCTTAGAGAAATTGGAATTATTAGAACTATTAGAACAACGATAATTATTCCTCGCAATTGTGTGGGAGTACAAAAAAAAATTTCTTATTTCTTTGCTTAAATCAATACACTATAAAATATATTTGCATTAACATTCGGAGGTGACCTGTGTTAAAAATTCACGACTGTTTAGCTTAAAATCATAACTGCACATAGCACTCGCGAGAATCACAGAAAAAGTTACATCCAAACTAATTATTAATCGTACTTGGAAAAAATAATCCACCTTTTCTAAATAAGAGAAAAAAATTTCAAGATACAAAACTACACTAAAACTTAATTCACACTTTAAACAATTCTGTATAGTAATTGACTATATAATAGATTGGTCCTAGAAAAAAAACCATTACCTTTCCATCATCCTCGTAATGAAAAGGTAACGAAAAAAAAGAAGCGATAGTTATTAACTATCAATGCAAAATCTCCGTTGTATTCATATAGTACATAATATACACGTATGAACAAAGTGTGGGAAGTGTATATATATTATTTTTTCAGTTTTTTTTTATATTTAACGATTTGTACTTTGTAGATGTTACCTATAGATTACACTTCGCTACGATAATAAATATAAATAAATGCTTTAGTACAATTTAAAATAGTCTCCTTGTCACAATGGCATTTTTTCTCTCTTTCTTCCATCGATACTTGCAAGAACTATGAGCACGATTAGTGTATCACAAAATTACCACCAATCGCAAATATCTTACAAAAGTGACATTCTCAATAAATCTAATTAATTTGCGAGTGGAAAATTACAATTTCTGTGCTGAACCGGAAGTTTATTCTCTAGCGACAGATGGGTATAACCTTTGGAATGCTAATTCAGTTGCATTCGCGTACATTAAAATTTTATTTCTATCGAATTAGAGAATTTTAAATTCTGCAGCAGATATAGATCTGCGGGATACGACAAACTTTAATATTTATTATTACTAAAACATTTTACTCGATACATATGTTTAGAATGAAATAAGCTACTATATACGACATTAGGATCGTATAAACAGCTTATAGACTGAAATATCTAATAACAACTAAAATTACTAATCTTACAATTCAACTCATTTCAAATTTAATGAAGAATCTATGGTTGAAAAACAAAATAAAGTTCGCGGCCTTCTGTTTGCGGTATTCCGAATAAAACAATTTAATTCATATTTTCTGTAATAGCACTAGAAGCGCAACACTTAGCTTCCAAAGCTAGTATCAATAGAATCTGAATTCTGTACGTAGATACGAGTATCGAAAAATACATATGAATGTGTAAATGGAATTTAGGGAAATCAATAAAGTTTACTGATTATTTAAGTGCGTTTCTCTGTAACTTTTTTGACTATATGCAGAGTGTATAAATACTCGCGCGTTTTCTCATGTCTACAAATGTCTTGAGAAGTTCATCAACAATTATATACAGATACTAAGACTCAAAAATTTAAAAAAATAATAAATATAAAAGAAAGACCAATACTTGGTCTGTAGTTCTTTCTTTTATATTTATTAATTCCTTGAAAACTATAACTTTCCTTCGATGACAATTTGATTATTATTAAAGATTATTAATCGCAATCTTTAAGTAAAATCTTATATAGGTATCGAATTTTTATTTAAAAAAATATCAGCTTATGCTTTTATTATGTTTTTCGAAAGATCTTTAATGAAATGAAATCGCTCGATCTCTTATACACCCTATACATATATTATCTTTTACGTGTATCTCGTTATACATCTTTGTATACAAACCCGGACACTAAAAATTGTTATATATAATTCGAAAGGAACGATGATAGCAACGTCCTCGGACAATTCAACGTAAGAAACGGCATCAAGAAGAGAATGCTAAATTTTTCGATTATTGTACATTGGCTTCTTGTCCCCAATTGAAGCCGCCTGGCCGGTCTTCTGGTGGTGGCATATAATCTGGATCCTCAGGATATGCATCAAACAAAGTCTTTCTAAGAAAGAAAAATTATATTATTTCTTAAACTATAGAAATCAAAGCCTTAAACGGTCTAGCTGGATCTTAATGCTTGTATGATTCTTATATGAATTTATATACTACGTATGTAGTCCCCAGAAA
>NW_017298619.1:158902-164196 GCF_001594075.2 Trachymyrmex cornetzi | reverse complement strand
AAAATCATTTCGGCGCGCGTTTCTGGGGACTACATATGTAGTATATAAATTCACATAAGAATCTCTAAAAATCATTTCGGCGCGCGTTTCTGGGGACTACATACGTAGTATATAAATTCACATAAGAATCTCAGCATTAAGATCCAGTTAGACCGTTTAAGGTTTTGATTTCTATAGTTTGTGTTATCACATATACGGTCCTATAATATATTATATTATTTCTCTCATCAATAGTCTATCACTTATTTATCGCCATCTGACTTTTGAGACCTTTCTCGATAAAGGAGGTTGAATAAAATTACCGGATTTTTTATTAGTTTAGCTTGAAATTAACGTTTGCAAGTGATTTAGCACAAATGTACGAAAGAAACATACATAAAAAAGGTTCCATTACTTAGGCTAAAATTGGTTATAAGTAAAATAATAACGAATTTATGACGTTACATACTATAACTTTATGAATTTTTTAATATGTATATTTATTATGTTTTTATTTTGATCAACTATATGTGTTAATTTTAATTATAATATGTAAATTGAATGTACTGAAGATGGTCGCATGTTAGACCGAAACGTTTACCTAAATTTATTTTGAAATATATATTTTAAGCTAAACACATCAAGCGTTGTGGCTGGATGCTCCTTATTTACAATTTTTAAAATTGGTTATTTTACACAATGTTCTAGACCCTAGACAATTAATAAAATAGGTCAATTTTGACTAAAGTAATGAAATTTTTTTTATGGTTATTTTTTTGATATTTTAAATAATTTCAAATTAAACTGACGGGAAAATATTGAAAATTGCAATAAAAAACCAGATTTGGATGGAATTATGCTACTTTTAATGTGATTTTCAACGTGTTCCCATCAGATAAATTTGAAGTAAACGTATCCACATGATGCAGCACATAAAAAAATAAAAGAAAACCGCACAAGAGAACTTCCATTGTGTAGGCCAAAATCCAGCAATTTCACCCATCTTCTTTTGCTCAACAATTTAATTAATAAAACTATAATTTTCATTTTAAATAATGATCATAATAATTAGGGGAATACACTGAATATAAAATTATCGGACATCAGGTATTGGATATCCAGTAGGGCAATTATCCGATCGAATAATAAATATTTTCTTGGATATACTTGGATGTATATATCTCGGATATCTGGAACAAGCTTCCAAAAAAAGCAAGGAAAAAATAGCTATAATAATTTTGTTATTTTCCCATGAAAAAAAAAGAGGAAAGATGAACTGTGCAAGAAATTCAGCTAAAAAATATAAAATTCTGTATTAATGATGCAATAATGATATCCGGCTATCCGACCAGATAGTAAGTACAAGTACCGGATAATATCGGATGCTGGATATTTCCTGGATATCCTAATAATCATCCCTAATAATATAATCGCATAATTTTAATAATAATAATTTTAATCTTAATTTTAATGTTAAGTTTGCTTACAATATTTGAGGAGTTTTTAGAATTCGGAAACCACCTCTTAACCGAGGAAATACATCCTCCGCGAAATAGTAAGTATGCCCTACTGCCATTCCCACAAGATCAACCCATATCGTATTGCCAAGCAATACAGAGAAGCCTAACAGCACCCACGGTAAATATGGAGCCTAAAAAAAAAGTTATAGGTAATTGTAACATGACTATTTATTAAATAGAAGTTAGAATAATAATGCAATAGCTAATTACACAATATTAATAAAACAAAAATAATATGTGATATGTATATTTCTTTAAATTGAACCTACTTGGAAGTTTAAAAGTCCAAAGAAGTTCATCCTGACAAAAGGATTTCGTCGTGACCACACATACACCAACATTATTGTGAATGCATGCCCCAGGAATAGCAAATTGACGAAGAATGCAAAAGTCTATGAATAGTTAAGGAACAAGGACAAAAATATTCTTAAAAAGAAAGGACATTTTTTAAATAGCAACATTAATAATTATAACTATAATTACTATAATCATAATTATAATTACCCTTGTAATTACTACAATCACTATAATTACATTACTATAATTATGAATATTATTATACACACAAGTGTTGTTAATTGTAATTATTATTAAGACAGAAATGTAATTTAATTTAATTATTAATAGAATATTAGTGTTCCAATCGATAATATTATAGAATGTCACCATAATTATGATTATTGAAATTATAATGATTAAAATTTGTCAAGGATACAATCATGCATAATCCACCAAAAATAAACATCATCACAAAATCAGCTGTTCTCCTGCGGAAGGATCCTTCCTCCAACATACGACAATATCGATATGTGAAGATCATATTGAATAATAGATTGAATCCAACGTTTCCAAAGAACAGAAATGTTGTTATTAATCGCCATATCTGAAATAATCCAGTGTAATACTTTAGGAAACTTATGGTTGTACTGTTGATTCAGTACATGACAAAAAAATCAATTTGATAAAAAGTACAAATCTATTCATAAATTTTCTTCTAATGACGATAATAACCTTTGAATTGGCTTAGATAATAAAGTCAACTTTACATAGCTATTTGCACATTTATACTTTCGTACCTGGTATTGTTCCACAATAAGAATAGGATTGAAATATAGTTGAAACGGGGATACCAAGTCTAATTGCTGAAACATTTAAAGTAATTATACATTGCTGACAAACAAATATATTTTTTAAACTCAACAAAATCCATTTGTTCATTCGATTAAAATTATTTCCTAATTATCAGGCTTCTCTCTGTATAATATCATTTTTATACAATCGTTAAACAAGCATCAGGATAAGTGCTGAGTCATCAAATATGCTCAAGTATAAGACTTTATCTTACAGAGAAACAGATAAAGAGAGAATTTGAAAATGTAAGATAGGGATTTGGAATGAAGGAAGATTCGGGTTTGGACCCGCGCGACGGGCAGCCAATGGGCGAGGTTGATCGACGAGATAAAAAAAAAACACGAGATAAGTACCACAGCAAGGGTCGTGATGACACAGGCTGTGGTGTAAGCCCGCGTCACCACGGGCATCTGCTTGTACTCGTGCCATAACGCTTCGTAGGCCATTGGCATCGATTGTCGGCGACCTCACGCCGAACGTATTCCTTCGTTCGCACCGAGACCTCGCAGCTGCACACACGCCGCTCCCCAATCCTGCTGCCCGTTTCACCATCGCATGTCGCACCGATGCGCGCGGCAATGTTACCTGCACATCGTTGCCCGCAAACGCGATTTCGTCTTCGTTGTCCGCTCCGCTCCGCACACACAATCTTTGTACACGTAACACGTGAAACTGCGTGAAACGTGAAACTGTCGGCGGGGGGCGGCGGGCGCACGCCTGGGGGAATTTCCGCACGAAATATACCCGATACCGTTGCTGCCAATCCACGGAATCCACACGGGCGTCGGGCTGTCACGGACTGTCGGGTTGTGACTTTTTCGCCAGCGGGTTGCCGATCTGTGCCCATATCGATCACCGCACCAACGACGAATTCCACTAAACTTCTCGTCGCTACGGTCGCTGTTGCGCGCGGGTTGTAATGTTTATCCTACGTAACGTCGGACGCGAAAAATCACGAGAATCATCACGGAACATATAGAATCGTGTCACTCCTCCAGTGAGGACGCACGTGAAACGGACTTGATCAATCATTGCGTTTGATCGACTGTCGGAAATAATCCAAGGATGGTTCTTACTAAGGAGTACCGTATTTGCATGCCGCTCACTACGGAAGAGGTAACCTTCGAACACTTATTTAATTATTTATTATTTTATTCGATAATCGAAAGCATTTATCCCACTCGTTTGATAATTATTGTTACCTATCATACGTTGATCTTTTTTTTTTGAAAGATGTCAAAATCTTTTCTTTAAGAATTACTTTGTAGTGATCGATCAATTTCTTTGTATAGTATCGCATCGGTCAGCTATATATGATTGCCAGACATAGTCATGAACAATCCGACAACGACGAAGGAGTGGAAGTGGTTGAAAATACCGTCTGTGAGGATCCTGTTCATGGACAGGGCCAGTATACTGAGAAAAGGATCCATCTGTCTAGGTAAATCTTGTTTTAAATACATAACATATAGGCGCAGTTTCATAACTCATGGTTAACTCTTAACCGAGTTTCAACTTATTCACTGTCTCTTTTCAATTCTAAAATTGGAAATAGATGAGAAACAAATTAAACCTAAGTTAAAGAATTAACCACGAGTTGTGGAACTGGGCCATAGATAGAAATACATACAGTATTGCAACAGGTATGGACGTTTTCCAGCAACGATACAGTGTAACACGTGAATCATTTCATCCTTGTTTAACATTAGCAAACAACAAGAATATGTCCTTGTTGAAAAATGCCCTATATAGGAGCTTTATAGTAGCTTGCTTTCTTGAAACAAACATTTCACTGTCTCTTTTTTTTCTTTTCAGTAAACTCCCTTATTGGATCCAATCCATCTTACCACGAATATTTTATGTGACGGAAAAAGCATGGAACTATTATCCCTTTACTATAACAGGTACATTTTGCTTTGTTTGCATGATATAATCACAACACTGGATTACAAAAAAATTTGAATAATTTTTAGTGCAAGAAGAGGAATGATTTTTTAAAAACGTATTTTGAAACGGTGAATCTGCTACTAGAAAAGTTCCATCTGGTCAAATTTTTAAGATATAGCATGTCAATTTTTAAGACTTTCTAAATAATTTGGAAGCGATGAATGATGGAAAAGGCAAATCCACTAGAACTTGATGATAATTGAGAAACATCATGGATATTGGAACAAAAACATGCTAAATGATTACTGCTAGATCAGGCTTGTCCAACACTTTGCTTGTGAGCCAAAACGCTCCCACTTTTCCACTGTCTCGGTAGAGCGAGACGGAGCAAAAATAACAAAGGCTAGACACCAAGATTCTACCTGAATTCAGGTCTGTCCAAGCGTCAAAAAAATCTGGTCATCATCAGTTATAAAAATCACTGATTATCAGATTAAACGTCGAAATATTTGATTAAAATTTTATTGTAATTTGGGTGTTGCAGACAAGGATAATAAACAAAACACCTACTATAATTGCAAATTGAGGAATGGGTTCCCTTTTGGCTCCTTTCTATGACGCTTGGACAGATCTGAATTCAGGCGAAGTCTTGGCGTTTAATCCTTTGTTTATTTTCGCTCCGTCTCTCTCTACTGCAATGGTGGAGAGATATAAGCATTTCAGCTTACGAGCAAAGTGTTGGACAGGCCTGTATTAGACACTATATATATATATATA
>NW_017298619.1:154737-158851 GCF_001594075.2 Trachymyrmex cornetzi | reverse complement strand
TATCTCTTTTCAATTCTAGAATTGGAAAAAGGTGACAAATAAGTTGAACCTCGGTTAAGAGTTAACCGTGAGTTGTGAAACTGGGCCTTACTCTTGCACAAAACTTTGTAAACTAGTGTAATTGTTTTTTATCAAATTTTACAGTCATTACTTTAGAAATTGAAAATAACATAACTCTCTTTTAGTACCGTAATTTCATACAACTATGGTCCAAACACCTGCGCGCACAACAATCCTGATACGTAGATATAATTGTAAAAATATTAATTAAATGTAAAAACATTAAATTACCTGTCATGTAGACCAGCGAGAACACAGAATAGCTTGTCGTGATAACCGATGGCCGAGAAAGTTGGCAACTAACCTCGTTATCTGCAAACTTTCTCGACCATCGGTTATCACGACAAGCTATTCTGTGTTCTCGCTGGTCTACATGACAGGTAATTTAGTGTTTTTACATTTAATTAATATTTCTACAATTATATCTACTTATTATATCTACGTATCGGGATTGTCGTGCGCGCGGGTGTTTGGACCATAGTTGTGGCGTAGGACCATAGTTGTATGAAATTACGGTACTAATAAAAATAATGATTTTCAAATGTTGGTATTAAAAAAAAAGAAAGAAGTTAAACTGTTTTAATTTTTTTTATTTTCTTACATGTTTATTCCTTCCTGGCGACTGCAGACTACACTGTGAGTAACGTTCAGTATGAATATTGCTATAAAATTTTATATTATTCCTGAATTTCTTTTCTTTCAGTGTTCCTTTATGCCAAAGTTCCATATAGCGATAAATACACGGTATGAAGACAACAATGGCTCCACAGAAAATGTAAATAACTTATTATTACATCATACTTGTAATATACATTTTGCTATTACTTTTTATTTAATAATATAATATTAATATTGATGATTCTATTGTTATTAAATTATAGTGCTTAGCGCTGTCACCCATGGAATTGATCCATCGAGAAGTCGATTTTGTAGATATTGCATACGACGAGCTCTCCGCGAAACATTACAAAGAGGAAGAAGTAGGCTTGCCTATAACCATAATTTGATCCATATTTAATTCCTAACGTTAGATTTTAATTCTAATCAAGATGTCTTAATTGTAACAGGATCCAAAGTACTTTCAATCGAAAAGAACAGGCCGTGGCCCCTTGGTTGAAGGTTGGAGGGACACAACACAACCTATAATGTGCTCGTATAAATTGGTTCATGCCTCGTTTGAAGTCTGGGGTATGCAAACGCGAGTGGAAGATTTCATACATAGAGTAAGTTTGTCTAATTGACCATTCATCTGCCTTACATTTTAGTAATATTTTTTTCAATAGTTATATAATTATTACTGTCCAGAATATATTTAATATTTAGTAATACAAAGTTATATGAATTAACAACTGAGATTAATGATTTTACTTGATCCAATAAGATTCTTATTGTTTATATGAATTCGGTTTCTCGATATACAGATTGAATGTAATATTCAAAGAACAGTACTAAACTCTAGAGTCTTCCCCATTAAAAGTACATTGTGATTACATATTAATTATTCTATTTTCTTTTTGATTTTAGTGTATAAGGGATATTCTAGTATTGGGTCACAGACAAGCTTTTGCCTGGATTGACGAGTGGTATGACATGAACCTGGAAGATGTACGGCAATATGAGCAGAAAATGCAAACCGAAACAAATGAAAAGGTTAGACTGAAAAATCAACTGGATGAGAAACAGACCGGTACACCGTCCTCATCTATGCCAACTACGCCAAAGTCACCCACACAACGATCGTGGTTTTCCTGGTCGTAGCCACAATTAGTGCAATAATTGATTTTGAGCTCTGCAGCAGTTTTCTGTCGCTCCGGTTAACGTTAAGAAAGAAATGAATGGCAATCTCTATTCATGCTCATCTTTTATCTGTCTTAGAGAATGTACAAATCAGTCATGACATATTCTTTAAATGAACTTTATACTAGTAGTTTAATTGGTGGTTTTATTATAGTAACAACTTACGTAGTTTTCCTTGAAAAAAAAATACAAGAAAAATAATTTTAGAAAATGTAAATAAAACTTATAAAAATTTGTTAATCTAATTTTAGTAACCAATATCTTTTTCGTGAAAGAAAAACCTAAGAGGAAGAACATAATGATTTTAATTTTAAATAAGAGAGAGAGAGAGAGAGAGAGAAAAGGTATCAATATTATTTTTATTAAAAGAATATGTCTAATTGATTACTGCATTTTTTGGAATGTATACATAGGTGTAGTTTCATACACGTTCCATACATAAGCTTGCTGTGAAACGATTTTTACGTACTTTCGTATCATAGAATACACCTGAAAATATTATACTCCGTATGCGATTACACAGTTAAATTTTAAGAATGCCTAAAGGAAGTTGGTTTAAGTCATTCCACAAAATAGCATATATAGTTAAATTTTGAAATTTAAATCGTAAAGTTTAACCACATATTTTAGTCACACCTCACATATGCAAAACGTTTTATTTGCGTTTTGCTCGCGCGCGTTAGCAATAAAATAATTTTATGGTGTAAAATTCTACGGTAAATTTATTTATAATGTATGAAATATTTTATTTGCAGTTTGATGTATAGAAGCACTGGAAAAGATATAAAAATATATGTGTTTGCAAATAATTCCTTATTTAAATAAACATCTTCATTTTCTATTACAGGTACAATTTATTTAATTTATGGGTCTTAATTCTAAGAAAATCATAAAATTTATAACATGTTCTCGTAAGACTAGTAAGAACTTACAAGCGTTTGTAATTTTATTGTAATATCTTTACAGACAGCTTCTTGCTAGCCGTAAGATTTATAAAAAATCGTGGATATTTATGCATGACCGTACGTCTTATACATACGCATAGAATTACAGTGTCAGTCATAAGTTCTTACAAGTTTTACGAAAACAAATTACGAGCCTTATGATTCTGTTTAGAATTGATCTAGTTACTTTTAATTAGATCGATAATCGTTACTATTCACTGGCGCAGTACATGTAAACATAATATTTTAATTAAAGTATAATTGAAGTATTTAATCAATTTACATAAACAAAATTGCGACAATATAAATACAGTAATTTTCATCTAAAAATACTTTGCACATTTGTACGATTGTTATTAAAATTTTTAATTAGGATTAGCAATCGTCGGATGTAACCTGCCAACGATTGGATGTTGTAACGGTGTCATAAGAACACGTGCCATCTCACCAACGTGACCTGTCGGCAAAATTTTATTGAATCGTTAATAAACGCTTCGTTAGAGAGAGAGAGAGAGAGAGAGAGAGAGAGAGAGAGAGAGTGAGAGAGAGAGAGAGAGAGAGAGTAAACCAAATCACTAGTATTCCTATCATTAAAACTTCTGAGTAATTACCACATTGAGTCGTGAAGTCAGAAGCGAGAAATGACACGTTAATTTTTATTGTTTGCCATTTATAAATAAAGACAATTTCGATAAAACCAAATGATGAGATCACTTTACAACATTTGTAAAAATAGAAAACTATGCTTATTCTTTCTGACAGTCAGTAAATAATTATAAAAAGTGATAAAAGGTAGGTGTAAGTGAAAATAAGCATGCATATTAAATAAAAACATTTCACGTGCCTTTTATCACTTTATGATTATTTACTGACTGTCAGAGGGAATAAGTATAGTTTTCGTCCGTTTTTACAAATGTTTTAAAACGATCTCATCATTTTGTTTTATCCAAATTGTCTTTATTTACAAATGGCAAATAAGAAAAATTAATGTGTCATTTCTCGCTTCTACGTCACGATTCAATATGGTTGTGATGACTAATCAGGAGCCTTAATAATAAAAAAGATTAAAATAATCCAGGGAATGGACAGTTACTTTTTAAAAATAACAAGTTACAGTTACTCGTTATCGAGTAGGAAAAGTAACAAGTTACCGTTACTAGTTACCGATTTTTAAAAGTAACTTGTTATAGTTACCGTTACTTGAGAAAGTAACTTTTCGTTACTTTTCCGTTACTTTTTTCTAAATCGACGACCAACAATCTTAGCGGACGAGCCTAGAGGCTTCTCTAATCTCAAGCGCATTGTAAAAAATT
>NW_017298619.1:147802-154498 GCF_001594075.2 Trachymyrmex cornetzi | reverse complement strand
GTGGCTTGTGTCGTATCGTGTCCAATCATGTGCAAAGTAACGATAAACGTAACTGTAAAATTCGTTACCGTTACCAAAAAAATGTAACTTCGTTACCGTTACAGTTACCAAAGAAAAAAAGTAACGCAGTTACTAGTAAAGTTACCAAAAAAGTAACTTGTAACTGTAACTTCGTTACAAGTAACGAGTTACTTCCATTCCCTGAAATAATCACGAATACGATTTAATAGTGATTACGAAATAATAGTGGATATCTATATATTAGTGAAATAAAAATTAATTAATATCTTACAAATATTACAATGATCTCTAAGTCGAACAAAAGGATACAACAACGAAAACTCTTGCCATCTCGTTAATTCTTCATCTTCCTCTTGTGAGGTCGAAGCTGTCTAAAAATGCATAATACGGATGATAGCGGCTATTTTTCACCAAAAAAATTATTCTAAGACAAAAACAATTACATTAAATTAAATATGACTCAAAATTAAGTTAAGGAAATGTTAATGGATTTTTAAGGAAATGTTAATGGATTTTTGCTTTTCCAGTAAAGGTTTCTTACGTCGATGTAACTCGTCATGGAATTTATAGTTTCCGTATAAATGTTACGTTGTACATCGCGACGGAGTTGCGCAGCGGCTTCCGTAATTAATTCGCTGAATCTGGCCGCCACTTGTTTCCATCTTATTAAATCACCAGGCTATAAATGAGACCAAAATAAATTATATGAAAGAAACTTTTAATATAATGCATTTTATGAGGATTTAAATGCGTAATTTTGTTTGGTATCCTGGTGAAAATTTTTCTCATAATTTTTATACGAATTGGAACATTTTTCAGAAATACTCAGAAATATTCGGAAAGTTTATATCTTTTCTTAGAATTTTTCATACAAGTGAATTCTGAAATATTCTGACATTTCTCGTCACATAATTTTTTTTTAATATTTTCAAATTTTTTAAATTTTATAACATTTTATCAGAAATTATATTTACAAAAAATCTTAGAAATCTTACGATATTTCATAATTAACATATGAAAAATTATGAGAAAAGATGTAGATTTTCTGAAAAATATTCCAATTTGTATAAAAAATGTTAGAAAATTATAAAATTATATAGAAATTCTGAAAAGTTATATGAAAAATTTTCACCAGGATAATTACGCATATTAGGAGCGACCTCACAGATTTTAATGACATATGTTGTAAAGATCATGACCTTGAGCACCGACGAGATACTATTATATAAAGACAGTCGGCGCTTATAAAAGTTCGCGTGCCTCTTAAAATTTAAGTGATTAAAAGTAAAAAACTAATAATACGGTAGTAATTTCATGATTTATTAATTTCATAGATATGTACATATGTTTAAAACTTCATAATACTCGATTTTGATTTAAAACTATGATTTTAATATTATCATCCGAGTTTGATTATCAATAGGGATGATAACTGTAGAGAAAAATTATAATTTTTGGGCAATATATAAGATATAGCATTAAAAGTATGCATATTTATTTATACAGTATTTATATAATAAAAAATCACGAATTTTTTAATTTGAGAAGCGGTGCACTTGCACACAGTTCAATTGCACACATCACTCACATCCATGGTGGAAAAGATAGCATGGTGTGTGCAGTTGGATGGTGTCTCTCTCTAAATCTCCGCCCTCTCTATCTATGGATGTTCATGAGATTCAAGGGCTACAATCTTAAGATATTGTAAGTCAATCCGAAGACTGTATTAGCATTTTAAAACATTATATTTAAGATAGTTTTAAAATAAAAACGAACTATGAATACCGTCCCATGTTTAGCGTTTCATAGTTTGTAGCTTCTTTCTTATGAACAGTCCATATATAGATAGAAAGCGCACGCTCCTTCACAGGGTAGAAGGTGAGGTGGAACTCGAGGGAGTAACCACTAGCTGAAATATTGTCTTGCAGATTACATGATTTCATATGATTTCATCTGATTACAAATAATTTTTTTCACTATATATGAAGTAATTTGGTAAAATGTACAATTTTATTTAATTAATTTTAATATTATACAATGATTTCTCGTGGTTGCGTATGTAATTATCGGATTATACGTACAGATTTCATATGAATTTTATAATGATTTTGAGGACTGTCCCACGATTACATTAAGTGGTTACCCCCTCGGTGGAACTAGCTTCGTATGAAAATCGTGCGCCTCTTGGCAGAAGAGGGATTTATTTTAAAATAGACAATTTTTATTTTATGTGTAGTAGAAAAAAGATGTTATTTTTAAAATTTATTTTGTTCATAACTTTTTAACGAATAACGATGGCTAAACCCGGTTGGAGGTCACACATATGTCAAGGTCATTAAAATCTGTTAGTTCCTAATATGCATTATAATTACCTTCTTTTTCAATTGAAATAAAAAATAAATATTTAAGAGTTTAATATCTAAGTAAAATTCTCAATGTTAAAAAGAGTAAATTGAATTGTATAAGATCTTTAACGCTGAAAATTTTTGTATAAAATAAATTGATGCGATGGACTAATGAGATATTATAAATAATATATTATTACGGATAAATTAAAAAACACTGGTAAAAGTGCAACAGGTAATGGAGATCCACGCAATTCGGAACATTCGGAAGGAGGTCCTGAGAGAGTTAAGTGCCTTAAAAGATCCAAAACATGAGTCAAGAGCTCGCAATGACGACCGCCGACATCCTGTCTAATAAGTCCTAGAGCATCTTGTGCAATAACTTGTGCTTCTACACCTGGATTATCAGCTGATCATATATAAATATTAAAATTTATATTTATACCATTCACAGAATATACAAAGTTCTCCAAATATCTTCAATATTACAAATTGAAAATTTATACACGTTAATTGAAAATTTATTATACTAATACCCAATTAGGTATACAGATTAAAGATTACAAATCATCAAAGACTCATTTGTCATCAAAATTTTAATTTTAGATTTGACGATGCCGTAATTCACCAGAACGTTCTGCTGACACTGAATTTGTAAACGTTTTTCGATGAACGTTGCATTTTAAACGACAAATTTGAACGTCATTTTCAAACGACAAATCAATTATTACGAGAAATATTCATCGTTGTTTTCTTATACATTTATCATATCTTCACTCCTTATTTATCGTTGTTAATATTTACCAAGAATCAATTCTTGCACATGCTGCGGCATAATTGGTTTCTTTAAGCGGCTGAGAAAAATTTGTAAAGCTGCCGCACATTCCAGAGCAGCATTATTTGAATTTTCAAAATGCGGTTTATGCCCTTTCTTTAGAGAATTCAGGATATGTTGTCGAACCTCACGACGTCCTGCTCGTCGAAATAATCCTTCCACTCTAGCATCTTTGATGCAGAATTAAAATTATTAAAGATAACAATATTGGAATTCCCGTAATAAACTATACAATAACTAATTTTGTTTGTTCTTAGTTATTTTATAAAATTATTAAATTATAGTGTATATTATGTTATATTAGAACATATACAATATATTATATTAGAACATACGATACGTACATATTTCGGTGTAAAAAAATTATACAGAAGTTTTAAAAAATGTTTTAAAGAAAAGAGATAGAGCTGTAAATTTATTTTTTATTTCGTTTCTCTGACTTTATTAAAAAAAATTTTTAAGTTGATATTTTTCCAGTATTTTTATTTTACTTAGCTTGATGGCATTATCGGGCAAAAATTGACAAAAATGTATTTTAAGATCCCGGTAAAAAATTTTTTATACAAGAATGTATGTATATAAATATGTATAAACATACCTAAAAACACGCATAAATATTCAAAATAATATATATAATTAATATATATAAATATAAATAAATATATATAATTAATAATTATACATGAAATATGTTCATACATCTTTCTTTCTTTTGTAAAATTACTTTTTAATGTATTAAAAATAGTAATATTGAAAAAACATCAAAAATAGTTAATGGGACAATTTTGCATTATACGCTTTAGAAAAAATAAAGTTTAGAAAAATGCAAAAAAATTTGCTCATACATAACTATATATAATTTTCAGGGTTGGATAATACTAAGTTAAAAAGATAAAAGTTAAGTTATAAAATTAAAAAGTTAATTAATTTTAACTCAACACACACACACACTTAGTTGCATTTTAGACTCTTAACTTTTTATTAACTTAATTTAGTTATATTTTATTAGTAACTATTAACTTTTAATTTGATTTTTTTAAATTAGATACAATGCAAGAGACTAATGAGTATATAATTTAGTAATTTTATATTGTATAATCGTTACTTGTGAACAAAAATAACCAGATTCTTTAATAAATAAGCTGTAAGAAAGGAAAAATACGAAAAATTATGTAAAATAGTCAAATATTTTCTTTTTTTTTTGGTTGTTCGAACCAAATTTAACTTTTAACTTTTTAATTACTTTTTTATTAACTTAACTTTTAATTCAATTAATTTTATTATGGATTAACTTATATTTTAATTAAGTTAAATTTTCAAGGATGTTAACTTTAACTTAACTTAGTCAAAAAAAAATTAACTTCCCAATCCTGATAATTTTACATACAATTATATATGAGCAATTCTTTTACATTTTTTCAAACTTGATTTTTTCGAAAACAAACAATGCGAAAATTTTCCTTTTAATTATTTTTAGTACACTAACAAGTAATTTTATAAATGAAAGAAGGATGTATGAACATGTATGTACATATCTCATACATAATTATATATTTATGAATATTTACACACGTTTATGTATGTTTATACATATTTATATATATATATATATATATTTATATACTATCTATATATACATATATGCATGAAAAATTTTTTACCGAGATAGGCTTTCTAAGCTTAAAATAATCTTTTTAATAAAATAATACCATGATTTTTCACAATAATCTCGAATTTCTTATATGTAAAAACTCATTTTTACAAAATGAATTTTAACGTCAAAATTCAACAATTTACAAAAAAGAGAAAATATTTTAAAATAGACTTACGCTCTTTTAAAAAATGTATAAGTATTTTCACTACATCCAAAGACTTCTGCGATATTATGTCGTCACCTCTATCTTGCCTAAAGATTAAAGAATAAGGAAGTGAATATTAAGAAATTGAAAAAGAAATAAGCAAACAATTCACTTAAAATTTAACGGATGTATACAGGAAGCGATTGATACAACATGGAAAACATTTTTGTACTCAACATCGTGTGTCCTCGCTGCATCCCTAACATGCGAGCTTATAAAGAATCGTCAGGGTTTCTTTATTCGAATCTTTTAAGTATGTCGAGACAAATTTCTTGTCGCTATTTGTTATTTTATTTGTCTGTGAGCGTAATCTTAGCTTGCGGATCATTTCGAAGAATTCCTAAAGAAGCATCCTGCCCTTCATGTAGTCTAGATTGCCCAGAAGCCTTGACCGTTCAATTACCATGGTAAGAATATAATTTAAGGGTCGACAAGAGTGATGAGCCAATTTACGTACGCCTTTTGTGATATAGATACATAATGTATTATATATCCCCAGATAATAAGCTGATGTTATTTTGATGTTAAAATGACAAATAGCATCAGCTTGTTACCCATGTCTGCACTACATCATATATTGTAGCATAGAATAAATAATATTTTGTCATAAAACTCTTTTTTTACTTAGGTATGTTTTATGAGGTACGAAACCTTGCATGGTGCACACAGATACGCATTCATATTGATATTTTCTCTCCTAGAAGTAACATTGCGTCATGAGACCTTTTCAGCTTCTCTTTTTATAAAACTTATGAAGGCATGTACAGAGCCGAATTTTGCAATTTAATTCTCAAAACATTATAACAAATAAAATTATCTGCATCACAATAACTACATTTATGGTGCAGACCGAGTGAGATATCAAATTGAATTTTTATTTTAACTTTTTTTTTCAACAAAAACTCTATGTAAGCCGTGTAAGCCTTTAGGCGACTTTCTTGATTACAAACATTGCAATTACATTTTCTCGGTATTTTATAGCCATACTTTTAGCATAAAGAAATTGTCTCCGACAAAGATCTCCAGTCACTCTTGTCGATCTTTAAATTAAAATATATAAAAGTTAGAAAACTGCTAAATTTAAGAATTTCCAATCTGATAACTTAAATTTTCATGCATAATAAAAAAATTCAATCAAGCTAGAATGTGCCTCTAATTTAAAATAATATTAATATATTATTATATACATAATATACATAAAATATATATATATATTTATTTATTTATACATATCTAATATATAGTGGGATTATACTATACATGTCCAACTATAATAGTAATACAGTATAACTACGCTATTGTGACAAAATTTATATAAATTTAAAAAATTTGAGAATCTCAATTTAAACTGACGGATCTAAGCTATCATTAAGAAAGTTGGATTATCCATATATAATCGTATACTTGCAATATTAATACAGTATGGTAGCGGCTATATTAAGCATGTAATATGACTATAGCTAACACTTCAATCTTTTCTTTCTGTGTAAGAAATCCAGAATTTTAGAATTTAATCTTAAAATGTAAAAGAAAGTTACAACTACACGGAGAAAATTTTATATTTAAAATTACTATAATGTGGTAGTAGCTGCGGTCTTCATGTAAATTATAAGTTTAAATGCTATAGTTATTTTTT
>NW_017298619.1:147009-147578 GCF_001594075.2 Trachymyrmex cornetzi | reverse complement strand
GGGGGGATCCCGTTTGCCTACAAATCGATTGCCTACAGTATCTTTTGCCTACATCACTTTTGCCTACAGTTCGATTGCCTACATGTATTATTGCCTATACAGCTCGATTGTCTACATGCGCTTTTGCGCACAAATAAAAATTTTAGAAACGGGGTTACTTTTGCCTACATGTACTATTGCCTACATGTATTATTGCCTATAAGCACTTTTGCGCACACAAAATTTTCAGAGATGAAATATCACATTTGTTTACATGTATTACCTACAGATCGATTGCCTATATACATTATTGCCTACAGCTCGATTGTCTACATGTATTATTGTCTAATACATTTGCGCACACAAAATTTTCAGAGACGAAATATCACATTTGTTTACATGTATTACCTACAGATCGATTGCCTATATACATTATTGCCTACAGCTCGATTGTCTACATGTATTATTGTCTAATACAGCTCGATTGCCTACATGTACTATTCTCTGCTTTAAAAACATAAATTCTGTTTTAAAATACAAATTTTCTGCTTTAGAAACACAAGTTCTTTATTTTAAAACAAAATTCTCTG
>NW_017298619.1:142046-146502 GCF_001594075.2 Trachymyrmex cornetzi | reverse complement strand
ATCGAAAATACAAGACATAGTAAAGTGTAATTTAAAATTGTATTAAAACTTAATATAAAATTTTCTCCGTGTATATATTTAAAATTTGAGGAATGTTATTATAAATCTAATGATTTATGCAAAAAAATTTGCGACATGTTTTAGGAATCTTCATCAAGAATCAAATTTGCAAGATTTTTCTACAAATTTACTTCAAAATTCTCCGGATTCTCACTTGTTACGAGGAGAAATCTCCCAGAATATAGCACGCAATGACGTTTCATTATATAAAACAAAAAATTTGATGTCTTTCGGAAACTACAAAAGATTTCATCAACAAGAACCTGTTAGCCAAAATTCATTCGTCAAGAATTATCTTAATAGTTCTCCGCAATCCTCAGACAAACAAGAAATATTTTCTCAAGGCGTATCTGTGAGACAATATCCTCGTGTTGTTCCATCGAGACAAATTTTCGAAGAAAATTGGTTTTTCAGAAATCCTCACAATAAATATTCAGAATCCTTGTTAGAAGATTATAAAAAGATGAAAGATTATAAAAAGGACGAAGAAGATTCTATGAGGAAAGTACAAGTGCATCGCGCCGATAGAGATACAAAGTCGTCAGGGAAGTATTCAGAGGACACTTCTTCAAACGTCATGCAGTCAGAGAAATCTTTCTCTGAAATTGAAAATATTCGCCGGGAAGATATCCTCGACGAGCAAAAAGATGCAATCAAGGAATCTTCAAATTCTGCCAGCCAGCTCAGGTATTCTCCAGAAAAATATAGTCCCGTAGGATTTAATCCATCAGAAGTTAAACATGATCCTTATGTTAAGGATTCGGATATCTCAAAATCAACCAAAAAATTCTTTGATAATTGGGACATCGCTAAGAATTCACAATCCTCGAATTTAGATCAGTTTAGGAATAATTTCTTAGAACTATATCCTGCAAGAAAGCAAGAAATTATAGTTAAAGACGATAATGAACAAATCAATTCTAATTCTCATAATTCTAAGTTTCCTCAGGATATAAATACATGGAAATCAAGAAAGGATGAAACATTGTTCGATTCTTTGATGAAAGCAAATACTAAACTTTTTGAAAATGAAGAAGATGATAAAGATATGAAAGAATATTTTGAAGACGAGACTGAATACTTCGTGAATGACAAAGATATAGGATATTTTGAAGACGAAACTGAACGTAATACTATCAAAACTGGACGAAATAATATTAATCCTCATATATTTCCTCAGAATATCTGGAAAGGAATAGTGAATGAAGAATTCGACGATTTAAATTTTATACGTGAAAACTCGCAAGAGATGGGACAATTGGGATTATATTCTGAAGAAAATAATAAATACTTCCAGGACGAGCAAAACGAGGATCTAATCTTTCGAGACAAAGCGTATACTAGTACTGAAACTGCCCGTACACCTGTGATTAGTGCCTATAATGCTTATATACTTCCTCGCTACTTAAATATTATAAATGATAAAAAGTATCCTACCAAATCAGAAACGCAGGAATTGTCAGAAGCTAAAAATAGTATACATGCAAATCCTGTAAAAGAAATGAATCACACGTTCTTCGAAGATGAGGCTGTTGTTGAAGACAATATAATGCGCATCAAAGATCTTATACTTCCTAAAAATATTTTCAATATAGAGGAATACGATAATCCTGTTGCCAACAAACGGAATAATATAAGAAACAAAAACGAGGATTTGATAGAACTCGATCCTGATGTATTGGACGATATCGAAAATCCTCCAATAGAAACAACTGAATCGGCACTAACGTAATTTTCTGTTGAATTTTTTTTAGTGATAACAAATAGAGTTTATATTACATACAAATATGTTAGATCTCAGAGAATTGAGTTACTTTTTATTTAAGAATTTTTTAAGGATCAGTTTTCGCTCAATAAAAACGTCAACAAAGCAATCAATTTTTTTAATTTTAAGTGATTGTAAACAATAGCTCTAAAAAATACATAAAGATACAGTAAAAAATTTTATGTTAAATTTAACACATTTCACATGTTTCAAACGATCCACTCAAATTTTTGTGTTAATTTAACATAAGATGAATATATTGGAAATTAACACAAATATTATGTACAAAATTAACACAAACGTAATACTTTGCCACAATTTAAAAACAAATTTATGTTAAATTGATACATTTATAATGTTAAATTTAACTGAAATTAGTTGCTATTTTTAATTTAGGCGATGCCTCTGTGATATTTAACAATTTAACATATGCAATATATAGATATTTAACAGATATTTACTGTTACAAAGAAAAAATAACACAAATATCTATACCTTTTTACATATAAAATATGCAACTAGTTGTACAGAACATATTTCTTCAGTAAAATTAACATTTGTAATACATTAAATCAACACACACATTTTATCCATTTATTCTTAAAATTTATGTTTTAAAACAATATTTTTATGTTATTTGTTTAATTACCTATAAATTGTGTTATTTTAACATTGAGAAATATTAAATTGAAACACGAATATGTTAAAAGGCTAACACAAAAATTTTAACAAGGATTCGTTTTAACATAAATGCAAAATAGTTTTTATGTGTATAATTGAGTCACATAATATTTAATATAAAAAAATTAATAACTTGCTATTAAATGTGATATTTTTATGAAAAAAGATTTATTCCAAAATTGATCAAAGATTTTAGGGTAAATTAAAAGTATGATTCTAGATCTGAGATATCTTAGATACGTAATTTTCATCATTCTATTACTGTTGTGAATAGCAGCTGACACTACTTCACTAGATCTAATAAGAAAAAAATATTATCATTTAAAGATAAATATAAATTTGTTATTTATTATTAATTGATTAAGTTTCATTTAATTAGTACTGTTAAGATATATATTATTTGATGTATATAAATAAATAATAAAACATTAAGATTGCTCCTAATTTTCTAAATAATATGTTCCATTTGAAAAGAAAGTCTTCTATAATACAAATTTATGATTTTTTCTGTATTCATTATTATTATAAAATAAATGGATTACCATAAAAAAGAATTATTTGTATTATTTTTTACCTTATTTTACAATGTTACTCCTCTGGTAAACTATATATATATATATATAATTATGCTATATATATATATATATTATTATTATTATACCAAATCACGTATTGCTTTTTGTTGATGTTGTTTGCATAATTTCGCAAACAACATGAATAATTTCGTTAACTATAAATTCAAAGAGTGATAAAAAAAAGTTAATAACAGTTAAAATTGCAATTAACATATGATTATCGTAAAGATACAATAAAATAGATATTTTATTTTTTCTGCAATATTATAATAGAGCTATATCTATTTATTTTTATAACATTAGCTTTAATAAATATCACAATTGTATTTAATAATATCCGTGGTAGCATTTCTTCTTCTCTAATATGATTTTTTTTCTCCTCCCGGGAAAAAATGTTTTATACACAATTATATAAAATTATATATAATTTTATATTTTATATATGAAACATTTTTTTCCCCGAGCTATTGTAAATGTAATAAAAAATTAACAGCAGATAAATTAATTAAAAGATTATATTTTTTAACATACAATATGCATTAAAAAATTTTATATTGATTTGTAAATTTTTCTTCTTGTAATAACGAGTGCTCTAAATCTCGTCATGTGCTTATGAAATTGGATTCCGTCTGCGGAATTTGACGTATAAGCGAAAAGAAATGCGTAAAAAAATGTGAGTGGCAACATACATTGCGACATGAATGAAAATGCAACTAAATCGACACAATTATAAATGTTTAATAATACACAGCAAATAAGTCAAGTTAATTTTACAATAACGCTTTCGTATTTGCTATAATGGCTATCTTATCACTTAAATTATGTTCACAAAATGCAACATAAATTCATAAAAATCATAAAAATTATTACAAATATTTAAATTAGTTAAGTATATAAAATTCCCTTGTAACGTTATTAATTTTCCTTTAAAAGTCATAACGTTTTGTAGTAATATATATATATATATATATAGGTAGTATAAGTTTTATATATTGATTCATTATTCAAAAATGGTCGAATAATAAATAAACTATTATAATAAATTTGTATTTATTCTATATTTCAACATTATAATGACTGGCCTAATAATGAATAAATTTTTATCCAGTATTTATAAGCGTCAAATAACTAATAAATTTTCAAAACCTTAAACGGTCTAGCTGGATCTTAATGTTTGTACGATTCTTATGTGAATTTATATACTACGTATATGTAGTCCCCAGAAACACGCGCCGAAATGATTTTTCGGTCTTGAAACGCTAACTCTATTAAACTGCCGCAGTAATATCACGAGTTAAATTGACTGGCAATTTAACAAATTTTTGATGCTTATTCGCATCTTCGAAACGATCTTAATAATGATGAATAACATATT
>NW_017298619.1:130105-140607 GCF_001594075.2 Trachymyrmex cornetzi | reverse complement strand
CATATATATATATATATTACATAATCCTATAGTATAATATTAATTATTATTAATATAATATAAGCTGTTAATATAAATAATATTAACATAATGTATACATAATGTCTCAGAAAAATCGCCAAATATTTTGTGCGCGGATAGAGCAGACTAAGCTGAGTCGAAAAATCCTCTATTACACATTTTTCAATTTTCGTAATAGTTAACAAGATATTATAATTACTAAAAATCACTGAATATTGGTTTTCAATAATTTTTTACTCAAGTACCTACTATATCAACTTTACAGAAAAACAGTAAGAGATAAAAATTGTTTATTTTCTTCTCATAGAATTCTAAAAATTTTTTACGTAAAATTATATGTAAAATTATACACGGAGAAAATTTTATATTTAAAATTACTATAATGTGGTAGTAGCTGCGGTCTTCATGTAAATTATAAGTTTAAATGCTATAGTTATTTTTTTAAAAACAATAATATAACGTAATTTTTACACTTTTTCATAATAAAAATTTTTTATTAGAAAATCAAATATACCTAGCAAATTTTGTTTGCGTACCATAGTAAAAATTAACTGTTAGAATATGGCTTAACAAAATAATTATTTTATTTATGTGATAAAAATTAGTATTACCATAGTAAAAATTAAGTCAGAATCATGTTGTGGGGGTCCATCGAAAATACAAGACATAGTAAAGTGTAATTTAAAATATTGTATTAAAACTTAATATAAAATTTTCTCCGTGTACATATTTATGTATGAACAAATTTTTTTGCATTTTTCTAAACTTAATTTTTTCTAAAACGACCCGGGAAAAGATGTTTTATATATATACATTTATATATAACTATATAAATTATATGAAATTATATAAAAATTAAAAACATATTTTATATATATTTATATATAATTATAGATATATAGAATATGTCCATATATATAACATTTTTTTCCGGGAAACAATGTGAATTGTTGCATTAATTATTTTTTGTTTTTTAAATATATTATTATCATTATTTTTAGTACACTAAAAAGTAATTTTACAGAAGAAAGAAAGGTGTATGGACATATTTTATATATAATTATATATGTTTATACATATTTATATATGTACATTCATGTATAAAAAATTTTTTATCGGATAATTAAAAGATATATTTAAAATTTATATATATACACAGAAGTATCATTAAGCATCAAGATCCAGCGTTGGTCATATTGAACGCTTTACTATTATTTAATTTAATTTATACTATAATTTTGTTTGTAGTATATGGATACTTTAGCAATTTACATTTATTTTCTTACTTCTTTATTAACTTTAATATTACTTTAAATAACATTTATTTGATTAATTATTTAAATTTACTTTAATGATGATTAAGGAATATAATTAATATTTAAAGAACATTCAAAGAAATATTCAAAATAAGTATTATCAATTTATCGATAATACTTATATCAATTTATTATTATCATTTAAAATATATATATTTAACAGATATATGTTTATAATATGTGTACATGCATAGACTTCTTTTAAAGTGCGTTCCGAATTGCACATGAAGTGCATGATGGATCATTTGTCATTGTTGTTCACCAAATAATAAAGAAGGGTGTATACATTACGGATTATGCGTTTCATGTCTAATTCAGAATGTACCCTTAATCATCAATATTAAATAATCAATAAGATAAATTCGAATCAATGAAATAAATGTAGTCATTTAAAATAATAAAGTGATAAATACAAATTAATAAGAATAAAGAAACAAATTGAAATTTCTTAGACTGACAAGACGAGACCATAAAGGACTCCTTACGACGGATTTTGATTAGTGTGCTTGATAAACACAAAAATTTGAACTACAAATTGTACTTATTCAAAATCTTTATTAAAAAAAAATATGTATTCGTAAAATCATTACAATTGTGGGTTTTAAAAAATATTTATTCATGAAAATATTATAATTATTTTATGAGTATTTATAATTCATTTAAAGTATTCAAACAAAATATAAACTAAAAAGAAGACTCTAAAATAAGCAATAACTGTTACCCCTAAATGTAACACTTTAATGATTCAAAGCGATTAAATAACATCCCAGATAACAATTTTTGCGTGCAAGTTTTGCGTGCGCTACGCATGCAAACTTTGCAAAAGATTTGCGTGAATTTTGTTTGTTGGATATATTACGTCGTATGTATTGTATACAAGACTAGTTCATGTACACATATACGCTAACAAATTACGTGCAGATGGCAAACGTACCACTTAACTATTTGCTTGCGTTTGACATGGTTCTTGCGTCAAGTTTTGAACACGCTATTCACATGCAAACTATATAAAAGATTTGCGTGAGTTTTGTTCTTATTGTTAGAATATATTATGTTTGTGTGTATATGTGTATCGCTTATTGATTTGGCACGCATCTTACACATTGTAACAAGAGTTTTGCGCGCAAAATTTGTTGGTCATTTGTTATCTATATGACGCACTGGGATAAGGTTTTGCGTACATAGTATGAACTGTTATTACACCGTTATTATATATTATGATATATTAAATATTTACTCAAAATATTTTTTGGGATATTGTTAAATCTTGTCTTTAAAATCTGTAATTTTTAATTAAATATTACGCGTATATTAAATTCTTTTTATATTCCTTTAAGAATGTGGTTTCCTCGAAAATTTATAAATGTTAGTTTAGAAATTAAATGTAACATAAATGTATAAATAACTTTATGTAATTAAAAAAAAATTATACAATTCAAATTCTGAATATTATTCTTCTCCCAGTTTCATTATTTTTGCAGATTTCTATTTATTTTAATACTTAAAATAAACTATATGTAGATAATGCAGAGTAAAAGTGAATGTAAAATTAAAAATATTTGTAATTATATTAACAAAAATATTCATTCAAATTGAATGAAAATATATTTATCCGTTTCTGAATAAATATAAAAAAAGTGTATTCATGTTCGTATCCATATTTGTTATTAATTCATTTATTTTCGAATATTGAATGTGGATATTTATCAGGCACACTAATTTTGATCTCCTTCAGTATGATGAATCTATATCGAAAATAAATTGCGTTGTGTCCGAATGTTAAATAGATCTTGTATATAAATAGTATTTTTTAATGTATAAAAGGATTACCCAATTATTACATGGAAAATTAAATCCTGCTGAAATAAATTTAATAATTTTTACATGTATACTTAATGTAGCTTATACTATATGATGTGACGAACAGAAAATAAAATAAATAATCATAGACACAAGACTCAATAATAGATAGTTTTTGAGCTATGATCATGCATAGAGCAGGTTTGATATACCACATATAGCTCAAAAACTATTCATTATTGTGAGTGTTGTGTTTTTTTTATATCTTTTGTCCACTACACTTATACGTGAAAACTAACTCATTTCGTCTATTTTGCATATAATTAATGCGAGGTTCTTTCATGCATTAAAAAATATTATTTATTACAAGGTCTATTTAAAATACTTGAACAAGGGATAATTTACTTTCGATGTACGTAAATTCATCATGCTGAAGGAGATCAAAATCTATGAAGAATTCATAATTATGTGAGTAATGGATAAGTATTATATTCATCATTCAAGACTAAATAATGAATAAATTTTTATTCGTTATTCAAAAATTGTTGAATAAACTTTTATTTATTATTTACAAGCGGCTAAAAAAATTTTTATTCTTTAAATTTTATTTATTTAAATAAAAAATTATTATATCCATTATATTATAATATATAATATTATAATATATTAGAATATATATATTATAATATCCATTTCCGGGACATACATTGTTTAATTATTTAAATGTAAAATATGTAAGTATATATATATATATATAAGGATTGCAAATTATTTTTTGTTAAATTTCAAAGATTCTTTTAAATATTTAAATATAATTTTCTTTTGATGCGCTCGCGATTATACACTAAATGCATAAAAATTTATGTAATTCTATATAAAATATAAAAGTATACATTAATTTCCAGCAAATTTTGCCCATAGTCAATCAATGATATCATCACGCAATGATTGCATGAGACCGAGGACGCATATATTGTTTAATCACGCATCAAAATTTGTCGATGCATCGAATCACTTGCAACACAATTTCGCAAGCAACGCGAGTGGTTTCATCGTTGACTCCAATTTCGCGGCTCATCACGGATTCCTTTAAAAACGAGCGCGCTAGTCCTGCTGCATCAGTTCGATTTTGACTTCGATCTACGAACAATGTATCTAAAGAGTTGCTGTGCGTTATTCCTGCTGGCGCTAGTCGCCTGTCAGGCTGCACCTTCATCTCAGGCAATTGAGAAATCAATTAATGAAGCAGAGACGTTCGCCAAGACCAACATAGAACTAGAAGGAACTGGTGCGGAAAAGGATAGGGCGAAGAAATCGGCAACGACCTTCTGCGTAGAAGTTCGCTCAGGAAAGGCAGAAAAGATTCCTTGCACGCAGGAGCTAAGACCACAAGGGCTTGTTCAACAAGAGACATCCAAACCGGTGGTTATTGTGCAACCTATATCAATACCAGCATCAGTACCAGTGCCGATACCTACAGTTGTCGAGTATCCTAAACAGCCGCTTGTGATCCATCAACAACCTCAGATTCTACCTCGACCAACTCCTCAATTCGTAGCACCACCACCATCTCCTGTGCCAGTAAAATTGCCTGCTTCAGCGCCAGCTTCAGTTCCGATTATTGACATCGTACCGCCAACTCCAGCTTCTACACCTTGCGACAAATCACCCATTGTGCAGCCGGCACAGTCACAAGTTCACACGCTCCATGTCATTCATTCGCAACCGACACCGCAGCCATCCAGGATAGAAAGGCCGCTATTTAGACCGATTTTACCACAGGTAAAAAAAATTATCAATTTGAATAAATTATGAAGAATAGATTATCAATTTGATAAATTATAAAAATTTAAAGTTAATGGTAATAAGTGATAAATTTTAAGATAACTTCTTTTCAAAATTTACTCAAAACTCGTTATTTACCTTAATTTTTAAACATTCAACTTTAAAGTGATTAAAAATCTATAAAGATTTAGTAATTAATCTAATTAATTTTCCAATTAAATTAAATTGATTATAATATTATGCAATTAAAATCTACTTTAAAAAAAATAAAAATTAATAATAAATTAATATTTTGATTTATTTCTCCTTCACAATTCAATCATTAGGTCTGTTTTTTATTGCTACACTTTGAACCGGTGCAATAAATTGAAGTGAAATAAATGTATATTTGTTTCATTTCAACTTATTATACTATGTGTACCAGTTCAGAAAGTGCAGCAATAAAAAACAGACCTATTGCAACTTTTGCAGCAATCGATTGTGCTGCCTACCTGCAAAAAATGTAACAGACTAATGCCGCCACCATTTCCGCCTAAATTTCCAAAACTTGATGGCTACAGCTTGAATTACCCTACAGCTTTTACCGATGTAAGTGGAAAATATTATTAAGTTCTAAAAGTACTTTTTAATTTCTTTTAAAACTATAAGTTGAGTTTGCACCAAGTTCTTGTACTTCTTGTTTTCTGAATCTGTAGTTTTTTTGTAATATATATAATATATATATATAGATGCATCATATTTTACATATAAAGACCTACAACTCGTTATAACAGTAACGACATCGTTATATTGTCGTTTTAACATATATTACGTATACCGTTACGATGACGTTATTGTTATTACAGAATATAGGCCAAAGTATTTCCATATTAAATAAAATATTATTTTATTTCTTGCTGGTGTAGCTCTCCCAATATGGACAAAGCACTGATTGTGAAGTAGAACCTACATTCGAATGTAATTGCCGACCAGAAAACCGCGTTGTTGAGATATCACCCCACAAAATCAAGATTCAGGATCCTCGTATGGCAAATGCTGGCGGCGCAACTATCGATTCTATAGATACCGTACCTTTCAACTCTATACCCCATAGATCCTCGATGATCTCCAGGGAACACGACCCTAGCATTTCTAACATCATATCGGACCAATCCATATTCTTTGCTTCAAAAGGAGCTAGAGAAGCGGTAAGTACCAATTAGATGTATTAAATAGTAATTATCATACGGTCCCACAATAATTTTGAGATAATACGGACGCCATGCCCCAGTAGTGCGATATTCTTAAAAAGCAATAAAAAATGCAACATTAAAAGATTCCCATTTGTGCAATTCTATTGTTTCTTTAAAAAAATTATATAAAATTTTGTAAAAATCTTTATAAAAAGCTCGACTGCAGTTTGTATAAGAAGAGCTACATAATATTTGATTTCACGCGCAGGTTTAATCCTTTATATCTTCGATGACTTCATTAAAGGAATTGGACCAAGAAAGCTTAAAAAAACCAAACGTTTAAAATATTTAAAACTTTGTACAAAACACACGTGTCTTCAACGAAGACGTTCTTATGTATTGTTTGTTCACAAAATAAAAACAATTATTCATAAAAATCTTTCCAATACTGTTCTCCCTCTTTCAATCCTCCGATTAACATCCAATTTTATTATACTCGATATACAGCATAATAAATTTCTGAAGCAAAGCGCTACATTTGGAATCTTTTGATGTGTATGAAAAGAAACATTAGTTGTGCGATCAATTGCTGAAAATTATAAATAGAAAATTATCGTATAGCAAATTCGTGCAGAAAGAGATCAGTATCAATTGCACATATATTTAAGTTAGAAATGATACTTAAAAAATGCAAATACTTGATTTTAAAACAATAAATTCTATTTAAAGACACTTAAATACTAAATATATCATAATATGTGATTTTTACAAATAATAAATATTGAATTTTTTTTTACAGGAAGGAAAACATTCACATCGTAGGAAACCTTACGCAAAATTCCCCGTAAACTTTAATGTGGAATTCCCTGTTGCATATGGAACCGACGGTACCAGCCGTACTTATCTACCTGAATACTATCCTTCATATCCTCCATATCCTTCAAACTCTTACCCTTATGGAGCCTATGAAACCTATGGAACTTCTTATCCAGTAAACTACGACTCTCTAGCTTCAGCAAGTAATGTACCAGCAATCACTGTAAATGCAGGAGGACCATTTTATAGTCCTCGTGAATCTCAACTCACTGACTCATTGTCTCAACCGAATAACGAAGCGCAACCAAGAGCGTTTTCGACTGATATTCAATCAAATTACGAGCAGAAAGAAATTACACAGACCGACAAGGAAAGCATCATCAAGGAAATAATTCCCGAAACTAACGTAGTTACAGAGACGTAAAAAGAAAGGACAAAACAAGTCGTTATTTATTTTATTTAAAGTATTGTGCTTAATTATCTAATAATTTTTTAATTTTTCTACAATTTTTTAATTTTTCTATACTATATTGAAAATATTGTTAGTTTAAACAAATATATATTTTCTATCAATAAAATATCACTTTTTAAACCGTAAATTATGTATACTTTTGACCACTCACCGTTTTGAATTCTGCACTCCCATTTTTGTGATTTCCTGTATTATATTTCCGTTCTGTATAATTCTCTTTTACCATGAGACATATTTACACACGCGATTTGTTTCCGAACCGTATGCTTCAAAATTTTAGAATTATCACAATCGAGATTGAGTATAATTTTTCGAAACGTTTTAATTGATGTTCATGGATAAATTCACGTTGTTTTAGATTTTATCCTGCAAAATAAAAAATGTTACATATAATAGTTAAATTCAGTATATTATTTATAAAACAACAGCGTTTAGCAAAATATTTATTTTGCAGCTGAAAATTTTCTTCACGCTGATTGGATTATACTTTTAGAGAAATAGTCTTATAATCTCTGGAAAATAGTTGTAAAATAACAATTGTAAAATAAACATTTTGCTGAACGAGATTCAATAATTAATTTTATAATATAAATTTATCTGCCATAATTTTGTCTTTTTAGAAACATATTATCCTTTATTAAGATAATTTATTAAGATTTGTACAGAAACTGAATAAATTTTAGTATATATAATATAAAGGCAAATATAAATATACAAACGCTAATATTCTTATAAGCAATTAAAAATATCAACCTATTGAATTTTATTTTATTGACATTATTATTGAAATGCTTGAAACTTATGAATGACATTATTTATTATTTCTTCTAAATTCGTTTCCAATTGCTGGAAACACCATTTGCTTGTTGTTGGACACATTAATACTATGGCGATGGTGCATATTGTTATAGGAGCAAGTAACTTCGAAATTAACTGTAAAAGGATTAATTATAATTAGTTATAAATCAATTAAGAAAATTTTAGATACATGCATGAAATATCCAAGATATAAGTAGCCATCCTAGCAACATTATTGCAGCTGTGATTAAATACGGAACATATTCCGGACGAAAAATGTTGCGCAAAAAAGGAATTTTATCGCTCAAATCAATCAATATAACTTCCAACTGTGAAATGATTAATGACATAATTATTAGAATAAATGTAACTGAAAATATTGGAAAACTTACATTCATTTTGTCTTCGATAAAAAAATTTCGTAAAAACAATTTTAATTTAATTTAAATAATAATCGTTATACAATATGTACAAAATTTTACTGTTACAAAATAATTTTTACAGAATGTGTGATTTACGCAATAAATTTTGTCATATATATTTTTGCTATATATAATATAATGAAATTTTAACCGATTGCACTAACGTAGCAATAAACTGACTACTTCACTACGTTTAATCCTATTTGTATATGTATATAGTGTGAATACTAAAATAGTTCTCAAAATCTTTTATCTTTTCTCTCTTCATAAATATATAAAAAAATTTTTAATTTCTCAAAAGATCATTATACAATAGATTTCATAATAATAAATACATTTTATTTCATGTTTATATAAGTCATATAACAAAGTATAAGTTGTATAAACAAAATAAATTATTTTGTACAAATGATTCTCTTCCTGTGATTGTGTGTGTGTGTGTGGATCCTTTTTTATCAGCAGTCAATATTAAATGTTCTTACGTGCAATTGATTCTTCCATTAAGCTATTATCCTGTGATTGATTTTGTGCAGGTTCAATTATACCATTGTCTGATAATATAACGGAAAATTCATCTTTTAAAAACCGAATATCTTGCGGTATTTCTTCAAGAATGCTACTTTTATATGGCACAAAAGGAGTTTGCATGTCAAGCTGAAGCTGAGCAAGACGTTCTTGTTGAAGAGTCGTTTCCTGCTGTTGATCGCATTTAACAAGAATGCATAGTTTGTGAAACGCCGAAGATGTCATTCTTGCCATCAAGATTGTTAGAAGCTGTACAGGACCAGGTGTTCAAAATTAACTGACCATGGGGCTACTTGACCCTGGTCTTGATTACATATGTTTAATAAATAAAATATCTATTAATACTCTTTTATAATAACCCTTACGGAAAATACTCTTAAAATTTAAGCGTTTACACTTTAATAAACACTGAAAAAATACACTCAAGGTAACACTCAATTAATGATTATTTTGGACGCTCAACCTGAGTATAACTCTCAACTTGAGTGTTATTGATGACTTGAATGTTGAGTGTTAATCTCAACTTGATAATTAACTTTAGTGTCAGGGTGAAATCACACGGTGCGGAAAATGATTGCGTAACAAAGAATGCGTCATTCAGCGGACCCAACAGTGAGTACTCGCTGTTATTGGTATATTCTTCTAGATCTAAAATTCTGATTGCATGAGCTAAAAGAATACACTAATAACAGCGAGCATGGCACTCGCACTCAACTGTTGAGTCTGCTGAATGCGCCCATTGAAACAACCAATTAGGGCTATTCGGAATAACGCAGAATAAAGCTGATTGGTTGCTTTTGTGACATATTTTCTTTTCCGCACCGTGTGATTTCACCCTTAGACCCTATGTACAATGGAGGAAGTATTATTATAGGAATAGAAATAAATATTAAAATTTCAAAACAAATAAAAATTTCAAAACAAATAAAAATTTTAGAACAAATTAAAATTTCAGAACAAATATTAAATTGTAAACGCCATTATTTTTAAGTACGCAAATATTTGCGGGCATCTACATTCAATATTTTGGCATTTATCTTAATCATGGAAATTAAAACTCAAATAATTGTTAAGTTTATATACTCAATTTTGAAGACACTCAAAAGTTTAGGGTTTACGCTCATTTATTGCATGTCATACCCATGGTATAAGGATAAGGGTATGCTCATGCCGTGGATACCCACTGCGCAGTCAAAGTGTGATGTCACTCTCGGGGCCAATCAGACCGCCCAAACGAAAACATGGCGGCTCCTGATGCTTGACACCATATTAATGTTCGGTGTTACATACACAATGTCCTGTTCTGTGAAAGGTTATGGCAATTATTTTCGCAAAACAAAATTGCTTAATGGAAACAGTATAAAATATTGCTGTA
>NW_017298619.1:126379-129774 GCF_001594075.2 Trachymyrmex cornetzi | reverse complement strand
ACAAACAGCAAGAAACAGGAAACAAAAAGCACATTATAGAACAGCTATAAATCAAAATAAAATATCTGACGAGAATGCTGCTAACATAAGTTGGTTGGAAAGAGCAGTTTTAAATTTACCGCTTGTTGTGTGACGTCACACTTCGACAATTTTGATTGGTCGCATGCGCGTGAGCATACCCTTATTCTTATACCATGGTCATACCCAAGTGTTGAGGGTAACCTTTAGATGTTTAGTGTGTAAACTCAAACTTGAGTAGGAACGTGTGAACGCTCGATCTTTGAGTGTATACACTCAATGTTTGAGTGTAAACACTCAAAATTTAAGTGTAAACACACAAATTTCAGATAGCGTTTTCGATTGGGCAAAAGTTAGTGCGCACCAGTGCGCACTCAGTTCACACCAACACTGGACGAGTTCCATGGGTTGCACTGAATAGTGCAAGTTCAAAAGAATACGCCAAGATTTTCAGTGCTAAAGCTGAAACTCATTTTTGTTCACTTTGAAGCAATGTTCAACAAAATGTTACAAAACCACAGTAAAAAGATATTAAGAGTAGGGACAAGACCCCGTTTTCAATTCAACTGCGCAGATTTGCTTGTCCCTATGTATATCCTTAACTGTGATAAAACGTGCACTGAACTGGCACCGTCAAAATATCTCGTGCCACTTAGTGCGCACTGAGTGCGCACTACGCGAGTGTCGTGCGATCAAATGAACACGTGACACTAGCCAAGTGCGCATTGGCACTGCCAATCGAACACGCTCTTGACACTGAGTGCAGCCAGTGCACTCCAATCGAAAACGCTAATAGCATGTTTCATTGGCAGAACTAGTGCGCACTCAGTGCACTTCAACGCCGTTATACAAAAATCGACGTAAAGATATACGTTTAATAAAAATATACAAACGAATTAAACCGTGAAATATTCGATACATTTTATTGTGCTATTGATAAAATAAATTTTGGGCATTTTATCAATTGAAATATCTCATTTTTATATTTAGATTAGAATAGTGTACAACAGCCTTAATGTGCACTGAGTGCGCACCAGTGCAACCAGTGAAATACGCTATAAGAGTAAACTCCCAAAATTTAGGGTTTACACTCAAATTTGAGTATAAACACTGAAATTTTCAGAGTTTTTTCCGTAAGGGAAGATCTTTAGATTTTTTCAGAATCTTTTGAAATATACAAAGATATAAAGAAACAAATTTTCAAAAAACATATATAATGGAATTCTAACTATATACTCACAATGATCAAATTTGCAGCTTGTCGTAATAAAAATATGGCTGTAGGATATATTAGGATAATCGTTATTTCCATCAAACGCGAAACGGCAGCAACGGAAAATAGGATACCAGACAACATCAACAGAATTATAAGTTGAAAAAGTCCAATTAGTATCTACAATAAAAATATTTATTAAATCATTAGATTTAAAACAAGATTAGTTATTCAAATTTTGCAATCGAAAAATTGTAAATTTTTTGTCTGTATAAATATTGAAATCATAAAGTTACGTATAATATTATGTAAAATTCTTATATATTAATTATGTATAAATTACTTAATATAATTCTTACGCAAATAATCCACATTGCTGGTGTTTCCTCGTTTTACAAACTATTTGCAATTTTGTCAATCGTAAATTATTCCACAATCAAATCGATTAAGATTCTGCTTTAATTCATCGTATTTAATAAACTGTATTTCATATCTTAACTTCAGTCGACGAGTGAGCTTAAAATTCTTTGAGAAACTTTTACAATTCGACATGACACAAGAATAATATTAATTTGGCTATGTTCCAAAATTGACTGCCTGTACTGAAAATCGATAGTGGACGTGACATAAATTGTAACATTTTCAGCGCAGACAGTAAATTTTGAACACAACCCATTCAATTTAAAATAGCCCAACTTCATATTATATATGTTGTACTTCTCAAAGAAATCAGACGACAGACAAATCATTAAAAAAATATAAAATTATATAAAATACATAAAATATATGAAAATACATAAAATAATTAAAAAGAATTTAATCACATATTAAAATTTTAATAAATTACAAGTTTCTTATACGTATATACATGCATATATGTATATAGAAAAGGCCCTTATCATGGAATACCGAGTTTATTTTAGATAAATGCTAGAAGTCCATGAACAGAATTTTAAAAAATAATAGAGTATTTTGAATTTTTTTTTAAGGGAATTCAATAAGCTTTAAGATAACGTTATGTAAAATTTAATTCAAATTATACTTTTTTTGAAAATTAAAGAAATGTAAAAAGTGAGCAAATCACTGTCATGGGACAGCACCCTAAGGGCCTGCGCACAATAGAGGAACAGGAATTAGATATTAAGATTTCAACCTATCAGAAACTGATTACATCGGAATACACGATTTCTGATGGGTTGAAATCTTATAGCGTTTTCGGCCCGATCGGGTTTGCACCAACCTGGGTTGTCAAAACGTCATTAATCCAACCCAGGTTGGTGCAAACCCGGTCGGGCCGAAAACGCTATTAATATCTAATTCTTGTTCCTCTATTGTGCCGATTGTGCGCAGGCCCTAAATGATTATAACCGATAGTTACACGTATCAATAGATGGTGGATCGCGCTCTGAAAATTATTGCGTGTTCTGCAAACCATCGAAAAAAAAGTGTTGCCTCAGTGTCAGCGACTGTTCAATGTACCGTCTTGAGACGTCCAATGAACGTTGTCTCGATAGGGCGTAAAATGGACTTTTTATGGACGTTATTTGGACATATTCCAATAAGAAATGATAGTGGAGATAGATATCGAATCGACATTGAATTGATGTCTATTCCATTGATTGCAAAATTGTATTGAAAATGAGAAAAAGGTTTTAAAAATTGGAATTATGTTAACTAAATTAATTGGAAAATTGTTTGAAAAATTGAAGATTTATACGATAAAATTGATATCTCTTAAACTTGATATAATAGATTAAAATATAATTAGTAAAATACACATTTCTATTCTTCATACTGTTTTTAAATAAGGCTAACATATATAAACTGCAGCTTGAGGGTGCACTTTATTTCTGTAATTTTTATAACATATTATGTTGTCATTTTATTATGTAATTATTTAGGATAATTTAGCATCATTTTTTAAATTATCGTCTGTTAAAATATATTTCCTTCAAACATCTATGTAAAGATGAGGTTAGAGGTATGCATCTTCAAGTTCCGTATTTTATTATTTGTATTTTATCCTCCATCTCTCTCTCTCTCTCTCTCTCTCTCTCTCTCTCTCTCTGTCGCTCTCTAAAAATTCGGTTACTAATAGCGTTTTCGATTGGGCAAAAGTTAGTGCGCACCAGTGCGCACTCAGATCACACCAACACTGGACGAG
>NW_017298619.1:124847-125149 GCF_001594075.2 Trachymyrmex cornetzi | reverse complement strand
GAAAACAGAACAAAATGATGGAAATTGGTTTGCGGGTGCGTTCTAATATCACTTAATTCATCAAAATTACACTTGAACAGACTCGAAACACACTCTGACTCTGCTCCCGAGCAGAGGCGAAGTGTGTCGATTGAGTTTGAACAAAATTATAAATGGAAAGCGACGTGTGTTGATTTGTGTCAAGTGTGTCGACTGTGTCTCCTAAAAGGAAAACAGCCTTAATTGTGATAAAACGTGCACTGAACTGGCACCGTCAAAATATCTCGTGCCACTTAGTGCGCACTGAGTGCGCACTACGCGAG
>NW_017298619.1:121302-124777 GCF_001594075.2 Trachymyrmex cornetzi | reverse complement strand
GCAGCCAGTGCAACCCAATCGAAAACGCTATAATATCGTCGGCTGTACGGTCAGGGATAAAAAGGTTGCAACACTTTTTTTTCGATGAATTTCGGAACGTAGCTTGCTTACCGAGTAATCTTATTTATGGATCGACAAATAAGAACCAATCGCTCGGTGAGTAGGCTGTATTCCGAAACCCATCGAAAAAAAAGTGTTGCAACCTTTTAGTCCACATATACATATACTTTTAGTCCACATTATAGCGTTTTCGGCCCGATCGGGTTTGCACCAACCTGGGTTGGATTAATCTTTCCTATTGGTTGACGTCACACGCTCTACCAATAAGAGAGCGCAAAACGCCATTAATCCAACCCAGATTGGTGCAAACCCGGTCGGGCCGAAAACGCTATTAGAGTCCTAGATTTATCAGAGATACGCAACCGATGTTATGCATTCTGATTCGCTGTTGCAATCTAACCAATTGCATGACTTGGCAGCCATTTATAGTACTAGTGACATATTTCTATTTCATTTTATCCTATACATTCTATCTCACATTATTCTACGTCTTATCTTGTTGACATAGTTTAAAAGCAGTTTCATAGCATGTAGGCCATGCTTAGTACTCTCCTTAGCACCTTTGTCATACTGACTAAGCCGGTTGCGTCTCTCTGATAAATCTAGGACTCTAGTTCACATACACTTGGATTCGGCGAAGTAGAAAAAAATATCTACATACTTATAATTACATGATATATCGCACTTCAGGTTTATAAATTGGCTTTTTAAGATTTCAATGAAGCCCGTCTTTCAGCAGGCAAAAATGGTGAGTTAAAATCGACAAATTAATCTGTATACATGCAACATGATTTAATTGACAATTACGGATATTGTGATTATTACATTTCACTATTATCGAAACTTTGAATAGCGCGCGCGTTATTTGTTGTTTCCGGCCGGAGCCTAGCAATGGCGTTCTTCTAGTCTTATGTCTAGACTTTCATTATAGGTAGAGGCCTAGATAATGCTGGATTCACACTGCGTCCGATTTGCGTCGTACGACATTCTTCAACCAATCAGAAAACAGGATTCCGATGGATTTTGTTTCGTATTATCGGCATTCTGTTTTCTGATTGGTTGAAGAATGTCGTACGACGCAAATCGGATGCAGTGTGAATCCAGCAATAGAGAATGGACTGTGCGATCCGTATCTAAGTAGTGTATCAAATGTGGTCGACAATAATGACAGAGAGAGGGACCGTGGGAGACTGCCAATCTCCCTCTCATTCTCTCTTCCATTATACCATTGAATGGAAAGAGATATAAATGGCCGTCTGCCACGGTTCCTCTCTCTCATCCCTATCGACCATTTTGACACACGGATCGCGTAGTCCATTCTCTATGTTTTCGAGTGAGTCTCGTAAACTCACTTTAAAGTGAGGTTATGAATGTGTTGACATGTGATGACTTTTTACCAAGGGTGTGTTCCCTTTTTACTGGCAGTGCAACCATTATAACGTCACAACAGTGCACTGCCGCAGCCGTTCCAAAATTACTGTAGTACTGCCAGCACTATTGTAACGTCGTATTATTGGAACGACTTTGCAGTAGACTGACAGTGTAAACAGACATGGACTACATTTACACGGCACCCTTAATCGAGTTTAATAACATCCGTAGTTATGAAACTGGCCAATCACAATCATTCCTTTCTCCTGAGGAAAAGCTGTGATTGGCCAATTTCATAACTACGGATGTTATTAAACCCGGTTAAGCGTGCCGTGTAGCAGAGCTTTGGCCAATTTCATAACTACGGATGTTATTAAACCCGATTAAGCGTGCCGTGTAGCAGAGCTCATGGACAAACGTACTAAATTGTCAATAAATTTTGAACGAAAACAGCAGCGATAGTTCTTCCGAAGAAGATGTACTAATTATGGGATCACCAATTCAAGCAGTTTAACCTCGTGTTAAAAACTATATGGAGACAGAGCTAATAAATATTCAGATGTGGAATTAAGAGTCATTTTCGGCAAAATGAATATATATGTGTATCTTCTGCAATTAAATATAATGTATATATTTTTTTATTTCCTGTATTGAATATTTTGACGCGTTGTGTTTCTTTAAGCGACGCCATATTGCACTGTAAAGGGTCCTCTACATAAAAATCGTAGACGATCGTTGAGTCTTAAGTCGTAGGAAACTGACCAATTCCAATCGAGTATTCTCCTTATTTGATTGTGATTGGTTTGTTTTCTACGACTTAAGACTCCACGATCATCTACGACTTCTATGTAAAGGACCCTTTACTGCTTCACCTCGAAAGCCGCAGTAGTCGCAGTGGCAATATGGCTATCATTTATGACGTCATTGAGGGAACTAGACGCTGTCACAGCGCGTTGCGTAGTAATAGCGGAACAATTTTTTAGTACTGCCAGTACTGGCAGTGTATATCGGAACACACCCCAAAGTAAGCAAGTAGTGACGTCATTAATCTGAGTATAAAATACTTAGCTCACTTCAGACTCAGTTTCACTTGTGTGTAAAGCCTCGTCTACAATAGTCGCACAGGTTATGTCGGATGTCGCGAGTAGTAGCATAGCAGGAAAATTTGTCGCATGCCGCAAGAGTCTGGCTAAATGAACGTCTACAATAGTCACAACGATTGTTTGCACGCAATTCGATGATAAATTCTAAACGTCAACTTGCTGTGCTGTGATTGGCTGAGCTCATGCGACATGCCTGTCGCAGTTGCAGAAATTTGAAGTTGGCTCAACGCCGTATGACAAGAGCTCTTGCGACTATGACAATCATGCGACTATATGCGACGGGTGGCACCCAGTTGGACACGGCTCAATTGGACACGAGCCACTCACAGCGCTTTAGACTACAAAGCTCCTAAACACCGGTCGCTGTGATTGGTGGTGTCCAATCGAACCGTGGTCAATCAGGATCACCCCTCCCATGACAGTCGGATTTCGGAAAACAGAATCTCGAAAAAGTATTAAACCGGAAAATACTAGACTAGAATCAAAAGATACGGCAGTGGCTTGGCAAGTTAGCACGCGCAGTGATATACGCGTTGTGTTCGTTATAGTTCGTTACGGTTAAAAATTAATAACACAGGCTTGCATTTGTTGATTGAGATTTAACTATGTTTTTTTACGTAATTTTTCGCGCTGAATCCGAATCCGGAGGCAGAATTGCTCTATCACGTCAGGTTTTTGAGAAAAGTGAGGTTAAAGGTGTCAAAATTGATGTTTTTTGACATATTTGTGATTTTTTTGCTAGCGAAGTAAATTTTTTTTTCTACTTTCGTTTACGCCATCTGAAAGTGTCAACATTTATCTTCAAAATATATTTTTTTTAACGCCGTACGTTTTTTTTTCACCGAGATAATCTCTGTATAGTCACACAAAGAAAAACATTTTTGACACAAAATGTTTGTGTGATTACGCAGAGGTTAACTATGTTTTCTTACGTAATTTTT
>NW_017298619.1:114655-120932 GCF_001594075.2 Trachymyrmex cornetzi | reverse complement strand
CAAAAACCTGACGTGATAGAGCAATTCTGCCGCCGGATTCGGATTCAGCGCGAAAAATTACGTAAGAAAACATAGTTAAATCCCAATCAACTTTCAACGCCTCCAATTTTGCAGGCCTGTGTAATTGTTAATAAAATAATTATTAATAAATAATTTTTCGGTAAATATTGATTAATATATAAGTATTTTATAAGTATTAATATATAAGTAATGAATTATAACGAACACAACGCGTATATCACTGCGCGTGCTAACTTACTTCTGATTCTAGTCTAGTATTTTCCGGTCTAGTACTTTTCCCAGATTCCGTTTTCCGAAATCCGACCGTCATGGGACAGCACCCTTAGGGTGTGATCCACTTAACGCTGCAAACACTTCGTTGAATCAGAAGAAAGAATTTTTCGAACTAATCAATCAAAGAATGCTTCAAAGCATTTGCAGCGTGAAGTGGATTACACCCTTAATTATATGCATTTGAAAAGCCCAAGATGGCTGAGTTCAGTCACGCTTTCTCATTGGCCAGCAAAAATGCCTGCGCAATAGCATATCTTGTTACTTCCACCATAGTTGTAGTTACGTTTTGGAACGCACCCCTGCAAGTTTGCATGGCCGTCGTGACTTCATCACTTGGTTTGTGTTACGACAGTCGTGCCACGTATTTTTGCTATTTGAGTCTTTCGTAAAGTCACACTTTCGACAATTGTTTTAATGTCTTTTACTTGTTCGTCTCGAGTGACCTAAGAAGCTCTCTCGACAGATATGGGATCCTCTCACAGCGTGGAGATACCGGGAGGCGGTACAGAAGGTTACCATGTATTGAGGGTAAGGTGACCTGTCAAGAGTAACCACCCAAAGTATTGTCCACTTTTAGAAAATTGTTCTGCTACATATACTGCGGAGAACAATAATAAAACTTTTTGGAAGATATATTTGAACAGTATCTACGTTTTTATAAAACATTTAAGTTGTTCTCTCTGTGACCCAATTCGCAAAATTTAACATATTGATTGAGGAATGTCATTCATGATTTGTCATTGTTTGACTTCATTATTTTACCTTGCAAAAGATATTCTAGATTTATTTAAATTATTTTTCAGTGATTCCATGAACATTTAAAAGCAAAATGAAAATATAAAATATAACATTGCCATGTTTTTATTCAGGTTTTTTTTTTAATCAAACTATTGGTTTATCAGAATAAAGCCCATTTTTTTGTAGAATTGAATAATTTAATGTTAAATTGTATTTTATCTGTCTTTATAAAAAAATTAATAAGAAATCTAAAAATAAATAATATAAATATGATTTGTATATCTTATGGCTTATATTATATTCTAATTATAAGCTTATTATAATTGATCTCATTAGTATGTAATTTATCAATTGCTAATATAAAGACTGTAGTAAAAAAACAAATCTTTATACTAAATACATATTAAAAATATATCTAGTTGATATACAAAAAAATTATAATATTAATAAATGTTCTGTCTTTTTTGACAGGTTCAGGAAGGGTCTCCTGGGCAGCAAGCAGGACTGGAAGCATTCTTTGACTTTATAGTGGCAATTGGCAATACTCGTCTGGTATGTTGACTTGTAGTTTCTGCTGTAATAAAGTCAATAAAGTCAAAAAAATATTTTATACAGTTACAATAATTATGTTATATCCCTATTTAAAAAAGCTACATATATATTCTTTTTAGGATCAAGATAATGATACTTTAAAGGAACTTCTAAAGGTTGGTGTAAATAAGGAATTAACAATCACAGTGTATAGTAGTAAAACACAATCTGTAAGGCGGACAAATATTGTGCCGAGTATGACATGGGGTGGACAGGGTTTATTAGGTGTCAGTATACGTTTCTGTTCATTTGAAGGCGCTAACGAAAATGTTTGGCATGTACTTGTGAGTGTGAAGTTCATATATAAAATGAATTCCTCAAATTAATTCTGTATAGCAAATTATAGTGAAAATGTATTAATATTTGCAGGAAGTACATCCATCATCTCCTGCTGAATTAGCCGGTTTACGGCCGTTCACTGATTATATTATCGGAGCAGACTCCATTCTCCATGAAAGTGAGGATTTATTTACTTTAATAGAGGCGCACGAATCGCGACCTCTCAAATTGTATGTATATAATACTAAAAATGATTCCTGTAGAGAAGTGACTATCACACCTAATAATACTTGGGGTGGAGAAGGAAGGTACATAGTTTCTCATACAGTAGATAATTGAGATATTTTAGATAATGAGTATAGATGTTAAATTCTTTTGGATTTATTTAATAGTTTGGGATGTGGAATCGGATATGGATACTTACATAGAATACCAGTCAGAAGCGTACCAGAGCAGAAATCTGCTAGTTCATATGTGGTAAAAAGTTGCATAATTATATAATGTTTTTGTGTAAATATTTGAATAGTCTAAAAAGTATATGCATGATTTACAGTATTATAATAGATAGTAGTTTCATAAATTCAGAAACTGCTATACTATATTATTACACTTATATCTACTTCATGTGTGCAAACACACACACACACACACACACACACACACACAACAAACAATATTTTCATTTCAGAATATTTCTATGAATATTTCCTTTTTAGAATACTGTAATGCAAACTCAACCAGCAATGACTGCCACCGTTACTGTGGCAGAAATCAATCCAATTGTCAATACACCACCCGGATTAATTACACCGAATTATACTGTTCCGACGGATAGCTCAATACAAAATTTAAAAAGTGAACAGGAAGTTATAGCTGCTCAAAGTATACCTGGACCTGGATCAAAAATGCAAATGCAACCAGCAAATCAAGTCAATTTCACTGGTACTATTGGTGGCTATACATCCGTCAGGTCAGGACCTCATATGTTTTCGAATCAGCCCACCACCAGTTTTGCATCCAGTAAGCACAGATTTTAAGTAATTTCTTAGTTTATTATATATATATATATATAATAAATACTTGTATTGTTTAATTAAAAATAAAAAAATTTTTTATTTTTGAAAATTACGAAAGAACTGTTATTTGGAGATGATCTTTTTCAAATTAATATGTTAATTTGTAATAAATTACAGAATGTTTCTTATGTTTCTACTCCAAATTTGGTTAAACATCAAAATCTTTGTGGGAATATCATAAATAAAAAACATTATTATCAATTTTGTACTTTGTGAGAATTTCAGCAGAAAAAAAAGAATTTTATAGTATATTTTATAGCGCTTATATATCTTCGCATATAACATTTAATTATTTAAATCGTTGTTAATTCATCTATTTAATTGTTTAGGCACTTGTCCAATAACTCCAAACATTCCTGGTATGCCAACTGTTACGGGGTTACCATCAAATGTTATCCATTCTTATGAAGTTTCAACCGCACCATGTGGATCAATTAATGCCCCAGAGCAACAGAGAGAGCAGAATTCTGTTCATAATACAACCACAATCAATGTCCCAGTATTGTCGAGAGAGCAAAATCCTATTCCTAATATGAACACAACTGCTGGCTTTAATATGGCTCATGTTGTAACGACACCTATATCACTGCCAGGAATGCCACCTATTACAGTCACCGCTTCTCTCCCGCAAGATACTTCTTTCTATCCATCTGTTCTTCAACAGCAAAATCAATTACCACCCAGTATCAACACTACTACCGTTGCTCCAACAATGACATTGCCAACGTCCACGCAGTAAGGAACTTTTAAAAATAAATGGAAGATATCATTTTCACTTTAATAAAGTATACTATTAAGCATACCAGTTAAATAAAATCGAATCTTTTGTCTGTTCTAAACTGTCAGAGACAAGAGAAAATGAGCCAGTAAGACTAAGAATGATATTTATAATTATTTCTTGGTGAATGTTTTTTATTTATATGTATGCACATATACAATATATGTTAAATATATATTTAAATGTATATACATGTATACATGTATATATGACAAATTTATTGTTCACCAAAGAAAGATTATAAATGTCTTCCTAAGTTTTATTTCTTTTCATAAATATTGAGAATGTGATGTGCATAATACATTTTTAATATGTACTAAAGAAAATAATGTAATATTGTATATAAATAAAATAATTGCAAAATCCTAATTATACTACATTGCATCATAAAAAATTGTATTAATTTTCCATGTATTATCTATAATTTTAATTACAAGTAGTACACATGTTAATGAATATATACACTTCTGTATCCAGACCATTTTCTTTTGAGGACTGCAAAACTGTGAGTTGTCTTTTTCCAAATTGATAAAGAATTTCAATCTGCACAAAAGCAGTGTTTATTACATGTTACCTTAAATTAATATAACAAGTACTAGATGGCTATAGATAGGCAGTAACAACACTCAAAGTTTAATTGTTCTCTGTGTTATCCAGACATACTTTTTAAATGATAATCTCTGTATCACCTAGTTCTTCGTCAGTTGGCAGTATTATCTTCGACGGATCAATATAATTGGGACTAATAGGAGGAAGTCCATGTTCTTCTCTATAACGGAGTCGCAGGTAAGCTTCTCGTTGTGCCCAATCCTTGCCTCTGACATCAGGTAAATAGGCCATGACGGTACATCCAATCACAAAGACTATGGTTACACAGACAAACATGGTCTGGTGCAGAGCATGACGATCTTCCAATTCGTTCTCATGACTGAAGCCATAACTCACCCACTTTCTCTTGACAGGCTTTGTTTCTTCCTTGATTTCATCATGACGGCTCGGTGTTGTCGCTATCCTACGATATATCGTTGTCTCCTTGGACGACATTAGAGCTAAGCTCCGACGCAAATTCTGTATGCAATTCATGCGGAATAACGCTGTCATCATTCAGTAAGTACTCTCGTATTCTTCTGCTGTGAGATGATTGCCACGAGGAATTTATTCGAGTATCAGTGCCGATCACGTTGTGTGAATATCAAGTAAATGGCGTGTACTGAATCCAGAGAGAAGGAAATTAGATAATATTCGGTAATTATATAGTTTAGCACCAACCACCTTAAAAATCAATAAAATTAGGCTTATTTGATGTGCATGAAATAAAAGAATCTGGCAGAAAAGTGTCGCTCTACAACTACGCCGCGCCTAAACAAAAAAAAATAACATATCCTATCCACTTAGGGCCTAATCGCCTAGAAGTTGCTGCATAGACAGTGTCCGTTTAGAATATTTCTAACCCATGAAGACAGTGGGGTGTGAGAATAGTCTTTTTAGAGTGGTCTTTTTACTGTCTAGGCTGCAACTTCTAGATAGTTAGGCCTCAAGCAGGTAGAATACGTTATTTTTTTTGTTCGGGGCTATGTCGCCCCGAACCAATAGGCACTAGACTTATACACTTCACTGTCTACATGACAGATTAATGATCGTGTTACGTAGTAACACTTAAGTCAACATTAACGCTCAATATCTCGCTTCGCAGAGCAGTCCCAGACTTTTTCTGCCAGATTCTTTCATTTTACGCAAAAACGCATCGAATGAGCTTAATTTTATCGAAATCGGAGGTCGCTTTTTTGAAGAAATATCCTCATTTTGTTTCTGACAGATTTCCTAACCTCAATAGTTGTCAACTTTAACGCTTAATATCTCGGTTCGCGGGGTGGAGCGACACCTTTTTCTGACAGATTCTTTCATTTCATGCAAAAACGCGAATAAGCTTAATTTTATTGATTTTTGAGATGGTTAGTGTTAAACTGTATGATTACCTAATATTCCGTCTTAGTGCAAGTATACACTATAGAGCTTATACTACTAGAGGGGGATGCCGTAATCTGTAAAAATTGACCAATCATCTTCGAGTATTCCCTTCTTACCGCCGAATGAGAGGGGAATATTTAACTGTTATTATGCCTGTTCTACAATAGAGTCGCAAGTCGTAAGCCGTAAGAAATTGGCCAATCACAGTTAAATGTGGCAGCCCTTCTACAATAAGCCGCAAGTCAGAACATCAGAAGTCTTAAGGCCGCAGCACACACTCTTGCATAACGCATAATGCATAGTGCATAAGCGAATCAACTAATCAGAATCTTTCCTTTCCTCCCATTCCATGGAAAAGAAGAATTTTGATTGGTTGATTCCTTTATGCACTATGCATTATGCGTTATGCAAGAGTGTGTGCTGCGCCCTTTAACCTGTCTTAACCAAATCGTTCAAATTAGCTATTGCCAACTTCACCGATTATGACTCAAAATAGTTTAGAACTTCTGACTTGCGGCTTATTGCAGAAGGGCTGTGAGAAGAATAATCGACT
>NW_017298619.1:110785-111740 GCF_001594075.2 Trachymyrmex cornetzi | reverse complement strand
TGATGTTCAAGTGAAATGATATGATTGGTCGGCGCAAGTTACGCTTACGCAAGTTACGCCGCATGTGACGATACCCTAAATCTAGGATTCTAGTGTCGCCGTGTGCATGAAAGTGTCTAGGGATATTGCAATTGGAAAGCACCCATTATTAATAGAGCTTTATTACTAGACTGCATTCAGTAACATCACCCGAGTGCCCCCGCATATCGTAAGGTTTGTTCGCGTCGCATGCTCCAACATGTTCCAACATACTCCTACCATAGCTCCTACTCACTCTATCAAGCGCGTTGGAGTGAGTAGGAGCTATGGTAAGAGCATATTGGAACATATTGGAGCATGCGACGCGAACAAACCCGTACTATCTTTGGGTGCGTTCCGTTTCTCGCATGATGCGCATAATGCATCGTTTATCCTTGTTGCTCACCAAATGTTAAACAAGGACAATGGATGCATCATGCACATTATGCGCGATACGGAACGTACCATTTGTTGTTCACTCAGTGTAAAGGCCATTCTACATTGGTCGTATCGTAATGTCGGAATCGTCGTAAGCATCATACGACTTAAAAATTGAAGCATTGGATTGGCTGAAGCAATAAGCTTGTGACTTGCGACGTCTAGATACGACCAATGTAGGCTGTTCCAAAATTGTTTGTCAGCGCTGCGAGCACGTCGTCATAAGTGCATGCTACCAATAGTGTTCCAATTTCATAAGCATGCTTTTTATGCAAACGCAGCTTTCATTTTGGAACGATATTTTCAGTGCTGTCAGCATATAGTGACGTCAGCGAAAAGAAACAAGTAACCTAGAAATATGGAGAGAAGCATACAGAATAATAGTAATAGTAATGAGGAAGTTAAGGAAGTTAAGGAAACGGTATATACCATTGATGTTTCGAGGATAGTCAAAAACCAGTTTGTTCATAGATGGAATCAGATTTGTAGATTGTTAAAC
>NW_017298619.1:105235-109997 GCF_001594075.2 Trachymyrmex cornetzi | reverse complement strand
GCCACAGCGTGCTACGATGATTTTTGGAACGGTGTTGGCAGTACTGCCAGCGCTGACAAACAATTTTGGAACACAGCCGTAGAATGGCCTTTAAACAAGGATAAAATAATACACGGAGACACCCGAGTGATATTTTTGAACGCAGCCCTAGGCCGGTATTCATAGTCAGATCTTATATTCAAGACCGTCTTAAGTACGGTCTTAAGAAGTCATGAACCAATCAGAAGGCCGCATTAGCGACTTAAGACATTACTTAAGACGGTCTTAAAATAAGAACCGACTATGAATACCGGCCCTAGAGTGACTCTACCGCACCCTAGATGAACACGGATTCAAATAATTTTAGAACGTTATCTGACGTTACGAATTTAAATGAGACCAATGAGACTTTGTGAGACATCGCATTTCGCTATCGTCATATTTTGAGAATACTGAGGAGTCGAGAAGATTTTGTGTTTTTTTAAAGTCGCAGGCAATCGCAAAAAACGTGAAAAAGGAGACTGAAAGAAGAAAAAGATAACGTAAGTGAATCATGCTTAAATGAGGTAGACTAGCTAAACTGAATAATTACCCATTTATTTTTTGAATCTATTTAGAAATTTGAAACTAAAAGCAATTTCTTTTTAAGTAAATTGCGCAAATCTATTTAAATTGATAAAGAAAATATAGATTGTATTTCACGTTACTTTCATTATCTGCATTATATCTGTATTTTATCTCGTAATCTTTTTTTCCTAAAATCAATTGATTTGCAAGCAGCTGATTGCTCATGAGTTCTGTTCGCGTTGCATGAAATTCCCAAATATTTTTGCACTTAAAATGAGATAGATATATGTTTGGTTGTTAAAAAGAGAAAGCGAAGATGTCGACTACAAAAAGTGCGAACAATGCGAACAAATCTTCGGATGTCGAAATAATTCACTCTACTTTATTGGATGCTGCATTACCATCGACTATTGAAGATCTTAAAAATCCAAAGGAAGATTATGTCGTGAACTTGTTAACAACATTCTTAACACGTTTCGGCATCAATATGAGCTTGATTGATCAGGTAAGATTTCAAATTTCATATGTATCAGTTGCCACTATACAATATAAATGTAATTGAAGTAACAAGATATTGATATTTGTTTTTATGTATCTTATTATCATATCTTACAACAAAAATTTACAGCCAATTCCAGAACAGCTTGGAGCCATGACATGTTTTGAAGATTCTGATGTTATAAATCTTATAAATTTATATGTAGTTGTGGCACAGATATTCGATAAGATATTTTTACATGATTTTTGTCTTACCGATATTACTAGTCCAGGTACAAATATCTTAATTTAGAATTTTTTATAAGAGCAAAGACTACTATATAACATTATTGGCCCACACAAAGATGGGAACTGTTATTTTTGTTATTATTACTTGTTACTTTCTACAATAATAATTTGGCAATAACGTTACAGTTTGTTTATGGCAGTAACAATAGCTAACTACACAACTTGTCTTTATTATGTGTTATTTATTTGAAAAATAACATAAAAATTTGTAATGCATCAATTTGCTACTTTAACTTGTTACAAGTAATGGGTTACTTTCTTCAATAAACAATCTGTAATAATGACAATTTATATACTTTTCAAACATAACTTCTTCCTAACCTTAGCTTTTAGTTTGTTCATAAATACCGTCATAAAAAATTGCAATGTCATTACCAAATCATTATTATAAAAAGTAATAATAAAAGTAATGCTGTTACTCATTACCAATCCCTGATATTGCTCATGTTACAAACTAATTTTGTAGGACAAAAGCGACTGAGAAAGCAAGCAAAATTTTTATCTAACTTTGTATTGTATGCAATGCATAAGAAGTCAGAATATAATGACAGAATGGATCAAATTCAGACTATATCTAAACTACTAGAAGATCTGAAAGAAAGAAAGACTCATGTTTCAGAATCTATTAATGCTAAAGTTATACATAAAGCAAACCAATTATCCATGAAAGAAAAGGTTAAAAAATATAGACGGTTATGAAGTATATATTAGATTTTAATTAATATCTCAAGTTTGCAATAAAAATATTGTACATATTTTTAGTTAGAAGATGACATAAAATATATGCAGTCAATAATAGAGAAACTCAATAAAAAGGAAATGGAACTTGAAATAATGAAAAGCGATGTTGATAAAGAAAATCAGAAAGCTAAGGAACTTCGTGGTTCTGTTAAGACGGCAGCGGGAAAGGTAAATATTTTTATTTGAATCTTCAGTTTTTAAAGTAATTGTACCACTTTTATTTCCATATAATAAGATAAATAAATTTTATAATGTAATTTTTAGCTGTTCAAGATGATAACTGAAATACAGTCAGAAGTTGTACATTCACCAAAAGAGTATCAGTCCCGTTTAGATGAAATCGAGAAGCAACATAAGTTAAAAGAAGAAGAACGCAGTACAATGCAAGAAGCTATTCAAGAAAAGAAACAATCTATAAAACAAATTGGAGAAAAGCTAAATTTTGTCCAAAAAATAAGTGACGACTTTTGTATATTAGCAGATACATATAAAGAGCTAAAGTATTTTTTCATTTTTATATTCTAAATTTTATATTTTCAAATAGTTATTAATGAATTATATATTACATTTTTCTATTTCTAATATAGGGCCAAGAATACAAAAATAAATAATATTATAAAGGAAATTGATTCATTGAATAATGTATGGAGCGAATCAAAAACTAAATTAGCAATGCACAAAGATAAAGTGGATACTGAAAAGAACGAATTACAAACATATAATGAGGAAGATATGATTTCAGTATGCAATTTATATAGTGAATTATTGAGGTAATATTATATAAATCTAAAATTAATTTGTTCTTTAATTAAAATAAGGTTAACTTTGTTCATAATTTTTTAATTTTTTATATGTTGGTAAAAAAAATATATAATTAAAATTCGATTTTTGTAGTGAAAAAAAGATACAGAAAACTAAATTAGATAAAGCTCAAGATTGTTTGAATGAAAAAAGTTTGGAAAAGAATAAATTACAAGTAGACATTAAAAAAATAGAGGAAGAAACTAGGGCTTTTGTGAACAGTTGTCAAGAGAATTATGATAAAGAAATTGCTAATGTGAGTTATATTGGTGATTTTTATAGAAGTATTTATAATTTAATTACGCATATTAAATTATAAAGATTCTTAATATTGGTTTAAATTATATTTTAAATTATAAATTAAATATGTGTTTCTTATAATATAAACTACATTATATGTAATCTATTTCAGGAATTTGAATTATGGGAAGCTTGGAAAGAAGAATTATAGAATCAATCTATATTGTTTTTGCTTTTGCTTTCGATTACAATGTAGAGACATATATCAATATATTAGAGTAAATATAATTTATGTATATTATTAAAGAAATATTTTATACATAATAAGTTCATAAAAATTTAGGAATATTCAATTTTTCTTAAAAAATAAACTACAGACAGTTGCTACTTCGTTAAAAATCAATAAAATTTAAATTTAAAAAAGATTTTAAATTTAAAATCTACTTTTGAAAGGGCATTATTTTTTTATTTTGATCATTTTTGCATGTAGAAAATTACGAGCTGAACGAAATGAGAAAATGCTATCCCGATTTGTGGGTTTATCATGTGTCTCGGAAAAAAAATGTACAAAAATTTTAACTCCTGATGTAGAAGCTTAAAGTTTTCCTAACAAAATCACTTTTTAAAGATGTTTCTTGTTACTAAAATTAGGTTTTTTGTTACTAAAATTATCGCGAATTAAATAATAAATAAGCATTTTGACTTTGCTCATAATTCTGTCAAAAATTGTGCTGCAATTTGAAAAAGATTCTCAAAGCAAAAATTTTGCTCTATTAATTAATGTAAAACTATTAAATAATATAATTGCTAAATTTTTTAAGAAACAGACATGATATAAATAAATTTAAATAAAATAGAGGTAAATCTTTACATTAGAAGACACATTTTTGATGACCTTGAGCTTGATTATGTTGTAAAAATGAAAGTACTAATCAACTTTTCCTTATAAAATTAATTGGTGGTTTCTTATAGTTTCTATTTAGAGTATAATTTTATTAATACGGTAAACATCTTGGTTAGGGGACATATTTTTTGGAAACCGAAATTTTTCGTACACTGTCGGTCACAAAGGCATTGAGAATGGACTGCGCAATCCATATCCAAGTAGTGCATCAAATGTGGTCGACAATAATGAAAGAGAAGGACCGTGGGAGACGGCCAATCTTCTCATTCTCTCTCCCATTACACCGTTGAATGGAAAGAGATAGAAATGGCCGTCCCTGTCTCTCATCCCTATCGACCATTTTGATACACGGATCGCGCAGTTCATTCTCTATGGCTTTGGTGTATCTGAATTTTGTTCTAACCTTATAAATTGTTTCTATTAAATCAATTGTAAATATATATAATATGGATTATAATTCATATTATTTCATACTCATTATCAATATGATAATTTTGCGTGCTCAGTGCATTTAAAGCAGTTTTTAGGTTAAGATAAAGTTTGATGCACAAGCTTGTGCGTTGGCGCTCGTTACGTTAAGCTGGTTCTACATCAGTCGTATCGCAAGCGTTGCTGCCCAATGAACATCAAGCTAGTTTGACTCTGATTGGACCGCAACGCTTGCGACGCTGCGCTGCGATTAATGTAGAACCAGCTTTATGCGCTGTTTTAAGCCGGTTCTACATTAGTTGCAAGTCAATCGTA
>NW_017298619.1:103613-104817 GCF_001594075.2 Trachymyrmex cornetzi | reverse complement strand
CTGAACCAGCCGGTTTGAGCAGTCCGTGAAAATTTACCTTCAGGCTGATGTCACATTGAGCGGTTTATGCGGCAGCGGAACAAAATTCAACCAATCACGAAGTATTTTTATATTTTCTGCACAATATCTGTTTCTATTAATACTTTACAATTGGTTGAATTTTGTTCCGCTGCCGTATGAACCGCTCAATGTGACATCAGCCTAATTCAGTGAATTTTCCCATCGCGGTACTTTGTTATCTAGTGATTTTATTCACGCGGAATCTGAATAAGCGGAATTGTGAAAAGTGAAACTTTTTGCTCAATATTACATGATCGCCGTGTGAGTAATTTTACACAATTTTACAGTTGAGAGGCAGCCAATGAATCGAATTCACAAAATCGACTCTGGCGATTTGATTCTTGAGTGCGAAAAAGGATCGATTCTCGATGTATTAAATCAGAATTTTTCACTAGTATCTTGTGTGTACGGTTTACAGTGTACGGACTACGGTGGCTCCCGCACAAACGGACGAGGAAAACTGTCGAACATCGTTGTCGGGATCGCCGTTTCTTGTCGAGAATTCGTCATTTATGTCTTATCGAGACGATCCCAGGAAACCAGGCGTTTAATCGGATCTAAGGACGCAGCGTAGCACTCGAGTGAGTCAGTCGAGTAAGTAACCTTCGACGTCGTTTTCGCTGTAGCCGCAACCACAGTCATCGCTAAGGATGACCCGCGCGCAAATTCGCATTGATAACCACAAATCGGAATGTGTTAAATCGATCAGCGAATTCGTCGGAAGCTTGGGGGGACCCGGCGGTAATTGATCGTGATGTGAGTACGGATTTGCGGAGAGTCGACGGGACGACGATCCATCGATCCGATCGTATTTCTCCGCCAATCGACATTAGATCGCATTGCGCGAAATAAATATGGAGGCGGTATGTAAGAGTGTGTGTAGGTATGTATGCATGTGTGTAGGTACGTGCGTACGTGTGCGTATGTTTGATGCTTTGACGGATGAAAAAACAAAACTTTACTTACCATGTGCAATGACGTTCTATATTTAGCTTATAATAAGAAGTAAGAATACTGATGGATCATATATAACACACACCACATCACACCACACACCACACCACACCACACCACACCACATCACACCACATCACACCACATCATCACCATCATCATCATCATCACCACTCATACATCATACATA
>NW_017298619.1:90983-103590 GCF_001594075.2 Trachymyrmex cornetzi | reverse complement strand
CACACACACACACACACACACACACACACACACACACACACACACACACACACACACACAGAGGGTGTTTCAGAAATAGTTGGCCAAACTTTAAGAGCATATTTCACTTATTGTAAGGATGAAAAAAAATCATATACATGGGTTTGTAAACGCTTCCTTTCCAAGTTATAAACATTTTTTTATTTTATACTTATATCTATTAATAAAATCATGAAATATGTACATATTTCATGATTTTATTAATTGTTCTAATTAAAGGAGTCTGTAAAAACTTATTAATTTTTTTGTTAATTTGTGATTTATAACTTATATCTATATTTTATTTTATACTTGTATCTATTTTTTATTTTATACTTATATCTATATTTTCATTACAGAAATTGCTGGAAATGATTTCCTTCGTATTATCGCTGCATGTGAAAAAATACGAAATACCCTGAGAATTTTTGAACAATCCATGCGACATCGATGCGAAGCATGCATCAATGCGGAAGGAAATCATTTTTAGCAATTTCTGTAATAAAAATATAGATATAAGTATAAAATAAAAAATAGATAGAAGTTTAAAATAAAATATAGATATAAGTATAAAATAAAATATTTATTTCTTCCCTCGGGAAATATTTGTTCATCAAATCGTTATAATATAATCACGTTACACACACACTCACATATATATATATATATATATATATATATATAAGAACATTCCACTCATTGTAAAGATAAAAAAAAGTCATGTAAACCTTCCTTTTAAGTTATAAACATTTTTTATTTTATACTTATACCTATATTTTATTTTATACTTATATTTATATTTTATTTTAAACTTATATATGTATGTATGTATGTATGTATGTACGTACGTATGTACGTACGTACGTATGTTATGTATGATGTATGAGTGGTGTATGCGTGCGTGCGTGCGTGAGTGCGCGCGCGTGCGTGTGCGCGCGTGTGTGTGTAAATAAATAAATATAATCTAATAATAATGAGAGCTACACTGACAAAGTATATGTGAAAAAATATTGATATAACTTCCAACATGTTTATATAGTTATATGTTATGTAATTTAATATATAAGTGCATAAGTTAAATTGTGTATGACTAGTGCTCTCTCTCTCTCTCTCTCTCTCTCTCTCTCTCTCTCTCTCTCTCTTTCTCTCTCTCTCTCTCTCTCTCTCTCTCTAGTTCTCAGTTTAGTTAAATTATTTGTATTAAGTTATAGTTACATTATGTAATAGTTTTTTGTTTTATTACTTAGGTATGAGACGTAAGAGCGAAAGAAACAAAACGAAGGGATCTCCAGAGAAGAAAGCCGAGAAACCAACAAGGAAGTCAACGCGTAGGCGTGGCAAGAGATCACCTTCTACTTCATCTGAGCAAGACCCTTTTATCGAGGATGCGGCTAAGAGTGTCATTCAACTCAAGGAGATTGAAAAGGAGACAAGTATGCAAACGCGCCTGCAGAGCAAGGAATTGGAGCAAATTCCACATAGGCATGAAGAGAAGGTCTCTTCTAGTGATGTAAATATAAAGGTGGACTTACCCGAAGACGAGGACAATGCCGGCTCTGTGTGGAAAGTAGCTAGAGCGGATGCATCACCTGGCGAGATACAAAAGTTGAAATTATGCAGGCAGCGCAACACGTCAGAGCCATCAGATACACCACCATCGAGTAGGAAAAATGTCGTCATGTCAAGTAGCAAGTGGCAAGAAAGTGGTGAGGGAGTTGCAGAGGAGGCTGACTCGGCGGATGAGCAACTGGTTTCTTGTACAAGAACCCTCAGTAGCACTGAACAGCCGAACGATCCCTCCTCTTCATACCCAGGTCAGGACTCCAACGAAGAGGTAAGTGATAGCAAGGAGATCCTGCCTGAAACCACTTCAGCCAACTTGTTGTCTGACGATAAACCAAACATAGATCAGCATGGTGAATCAAATGAGGCAAATTGCACTGCCCAAGTAGTTGATATCGAACCTGATAAGCCGGGTAGCATGACACCATCTCCAGTGCCGGCTCCTAGTGCGAACGGTGAGGAGACTATCACCACTATCATCGTTAAGGAAGCTAAACCTGCGGAAGACATCAGTGAAAAGCCAACGGAGACATTTGTCAAAGAAACTAGCGTGGAAAATGTTCGTAAAGATATGAATAGCGAAGATGAGGAGGAGGAGGAGGAAGAGCAGGATGATAAAACAAAAATGCATCGTCCGGTGGATTCGTCATCTGATTCAAATGACGAATCACGCTCTAAAAGAAGCAGAACAAGTAGTGATCGAACGTCGCCACGTGCGACTCGTAGAAAACATCGAAACAAATATAGAGATTCGTCTAATTCAGATACACCTGATTCCGAAGATGAACCTATTGACAGAAAGATCTCTGAATCTTATGTGGAGGAGGAAGAGGAGGAGCAAGAGAAAAAACCGAGTACAGAATATTTACAAGAGAATGATAAACAACAATCAGTGTCGCCGGAAAGAACAAATTCTCATTCAAATAATGTAGAAAAAATAGAGGTGGAACATAGTAAAACTGTTGAAGATAAATTGGAAAAAGATACAACTGAAAAATTGGAACAATCTACACCGGCTAACACACAGGTGGTCGCTCACAAGCCTGTTAAAGTCAACTTGAAAAGATCATTGTAAGCATAAATGTTCTTATGCAATGAATATCTTTTCTTGATAAAGTTTTATTTGTAAAAGAAATATATAATAAATACAATATTAAAGGTTTTTTATGTATTGTTATATTTGCAGAGTGATTCAGTTATTTTAAAATGTATAATAAATCAAAATATCAAGATTGAGCTATAATTTAATTATGATGCTTTTATATGTTTTCAGCTCAACAAGAATATTGTCTGAAAAGAACGAAATAAAAAGAGACGATGCTGATACAAGCATCAATGAGTCCATTAGTCAAAATAAGGTATATAATATTCTCTGCCTAAGTTAGAAGCATATTTATATTTTTTCATTTAGCATTTTTTTATATTCGAATAATGTGTATTTCAGGAAAACGGCAATGAACAAGAACCAAAATGTGTGCCGAGAAAACGTCGATGGGGGATCGCGCTTTCTACGGATACAGCGCCCTCATTTTCTATCTCTACCGATTCGCTTAAGGTTTTACTCCATTTACATATAGATGTATAATACATATATCTCTTTATTCTTGAACATCAAAATTCACTAATAATAATAATAATAATAATAATGCGATAGGCATTGGTGCCAGGTGCAAAGCCATTATCCATCAACGAAGTTCGTCTCTCAAAGGACGATGATGAAGACAGAGATCGGCATAGAAGTAACGATAAACGGCACAATTCTAGTGACATTACATATGATAAGACAACAGATGAAAACTTGCAGAAAAATGGCGCTGCTAAAAAGGGCAATGGAAAAGTAGATAATCACATCGGTAAGTGTACATATAATCTGTTAGATAAAACGGATACTTTTTTTATGTAACTTAAATAATCTTGTAATTCCTTTTTCATATTTTTACAATATTCTTATTATTTCTAATGTAGTGACAAGGCGGAAGATATCAATAGTGAAAGAAATGCCGCACATAAAATCACCAAGTCCACCAACGTCTAAACCTACCAATATCCTTTTGATCAAGAATCTAGTTCGCCCTTTCACACTAAATCAGATCAAGGAACTTCTTTCGCGTACCGGCACTATCATAGAGAATGGATTCTGGATGGATCGGATTAAGTCTAAATGCATTGTTGAAGTACGATTATATAAATAAGGAATATCTTATAAAATTTGAGTTTTGAGTCAAATCTTTCACGATTATATTAATATTATAGTATTCCAATGAGGATCAGGCTTTTGAGACAAGGCAGGCACTTCACGGAATTTCTTGGCCTATGTCTAATCCAAAAAAGCTCCATGTGGAATACGCTACGAAGGAGGATATGGAGACTGCCCGGGAATCGTCGAAGGAACAACCGGTTGCTCGCAAAACTGAGCCACTCTCGTCGGATTCGTGGCAACAAGATTGGAGTCGCGACGAAAAGACTAATACTAAGGTAAAAATTTGCATGTTTTCTTAGATTTGAGTATTTTTGATCATCTTAATGAGACACATCTACACATTAGGTGACTGTGGTGAGAGAATGGGATTTAGGCAAAGAGGACGGCCAACAACACATCAGAGAGAAGGAGCGTGAGAAAAAGGATCATGATAAAAAGCGACGAGTGAGGAGTCGCAGCCCAATATTGGACGCACATCTATCGGCACCAGCTCGCAAATTCAAGAAGAAAGAGGATGATCCGCCACCGGCAAAGCTTTTGGATGATCTCTTTAGGAAGACAAAGGCGACACCTTGCATATATTGGTTGCCGCTTACGAATGAGCAGGTAGGGAAATTTAACAAGCAACAGCTATATGTTAGCATTTCATCCTTCTGAAATATTTATATAGGAAAAGATTGTTAACAAAATAAAATACACAAAATAAAATATAGAAAAGATTTGTTTATAATTTCGAAAAGAATTTCTCATTTTTTTATTTTATCGATATATTTATATATAGGAAAAAAAAATATATATATATATATATTAATGTGCGTGTGCGTGTGTATATACAAGGTGTCCTATTTGAAGCTTCAGATGCAATTATATCCCAAACTCCAAACTATTCGTTATTCCAAAAAAGTGTTTTAAGAGGACTTACTTGTTTCGAGGAGGATAAATAAGTGTGACTGAATAAGTAATAAATAAGTACAAAAATGAAAACTATATGTTTTGTCTTTTTTGCAATTTTCTCCAAAACAAATATATATATATATATATATAAATAAATGTGTAAAACAAATAAGTGAATTGGTAATAAATGTTTTTATGTGGAAATATTGTAGATAGTCGTGAAGGAGGAGATGCGACGGCAACATATGGCGGAACACGCGCGCAGATTAGAAGAGATGAGACGTGCCGATAGAAATAGGGACAACCGACGTCGACGTACTCCGAGAAAATAGAGATCAGCGTATATCGTCAGCAACATTAAATGTATTCCTCCCTTTTCCTGATCCCCTTTGTCCTGAATTTAATTTTCCTTTATTCCACTTCACTCAGTTTTTTAATTCACAATTTTGTTTCTTGTTATTGATCTATATTGTTTATTAGACATATTTTTTTTTGGAATCGTTCAAGAATATCTGAAACGTTATGTTTCGACATTTGTTCATATTTTGATCTATTTTCTTTTTCTATATTCCCTTTTATGTTGTCATCTCTTTAATCTCTGATCTCTCTACTTTCCGTAAATTTAATTTCAGATATTCAATGCATGACTATTAAATATCCTTTCAACTCCTTGTTCCCTTTCCTCGAATATCAGAATTAAACCATACTTCTTACAGGTCAACATTTATTTATCCCACAGAGAGCCAATAACTATAGACGTGATAGTGGTTCTGTATTTGCGTCAACCGTTCATGGCAGATAATACCAATTCACTCTCATGTTGAAATGCAGCATTCACGGAATAACTTTACAACGTGGGAACCTCTTTGAAGAAAATAGATGAGACATATTGAATGTGGAATAGACTTGACATTCATGAGAATATCGTTTATTTCTTCGCTCTTTTTTCTTGTTTTCCTTTTTTACGAATCGAACTCTGACACAAATATAATCGAATGGAGGAATGAAATCGTATGACACATATAGTTTGGATGGAAAACACTGTCGCCCGAAACGCAGAAAAGCATTTCTATGAAGACATTGTTGGACATTATTGATGGATAAAAGACGAACTTTGTCTCTGCGTTAAGTATTTTTCAAGGTCTGTTTTGGTTGCGTCGAGCTCAACAATTGCCAACCATTCGACTTTGATAGCGACTACATCAGGAAGCGTCGCGTCAGTGTTAACCATTAATATAGACTAGGGCAGGGCGAAGACATGTCTGTAAATATAACCCATATTTCGTGGGGTGTGACATGTAAAATTATTAATAAATCCTAAAAATGATGAAAACACGCTTTTGTGTAAGCGTATACATAGGTACATTTATCGTTTTCTTTTTATAATACACTTATTGGAGAATTTGTTACTCACCTATGACGAAAAATTGAGAACAATGATGAGTAAATACATTTATGCTTAAAATAAATAATCGCCTATGTTATTGTCGTTATTTAATTTGCTGTACAATCATAGAACTGCATTTAATAAATTAGTAGTGAAATATCGCGCCAAAATAGAATACGTTCGTTTAAATTTATTGCAAATGCGCATATAAATTCATTTGATTATTTTATTTGTATCAGTAATAATATTATCAACGCTAACATTGTAGGTACTTTAGTTTACAAAATCCGAGTACAGAATATGTGCATATATTGACTGTTCACATGTCACGATTATGATTATGCTGTTATTTATTTGGTAGACAGTGAAAAAGAAGACAAAATTTTTCAATTGTCAAGCTAGTTCTCAATTTGTACATTTTTATTACTTATGTATTTAATTTATAATTTAAAAAACATGGATGACACGTGCGTTTCGCAATTAGAATCGAATTGTACTTTTATGTCATTACGCGTGCACACGTTTAATATTTTCCGTTTTATTAAAATTCCTTTTCCAATACCAATAATAAATAAATGAATAGGAGAGTGGTCTAAATCGGACCTATTTGCAGTTTTTGCTCTCTATAAGGCGTAAATAAAGTCCGATCGTAAAATCGAAGGTGCCATTGGAAAGATCATTTAATTCCCTTCATCTTTGCTTCAGACCATTTTGACATGTCTCTCAACTGTGTTGAACTATAATGGAAAATGTAAAAACGCCTTTTTCGGTCCGATTTGGAACCATTGGTTCCAAATCGGACCATCCCTTGGTTCGAATCGAAAACTTATATTTTTATATAATTTTTAGATAAAATTTTAAAATATTTTAATGTATTTTTCTTAGTATTGAGTAAAAACGAGCAATTTGACAAAGATAAAAATTTTTTCGGAAAAAGAAATTACTAACTTTATATATTATTAGAATTAAAATTAATAAAACTCAACTAATCTGAGTCTGATGACTCATGATATTTTACCGATTTAATTGCTTAAACCAGATCTGGTCAGTCGATCACCAGTACTACCACCTAGCCTATAAGTTATTCACTATACTGTCCGATTTGGACACGGGTCCTTTCGAACTTTGGAATAAATTTTACAATAAACCACAAGTGATCACAAAATGCTCGATATTTTTTAATTCTACACTCTTTAATTATCTTAAATCAATTACTTTTCAAATTTTTAACACCTTTTAAATGATTTATAAGGATTTTCTTTTTTAAAAAAAATTTTTGCACGGTAGCTGAAAATACATATTTGCGTCTATTTTATGAATGTTATGATAGAGAACTGTCAAACTGCTATCACAGGGGTGATCCCGATTGACCACAGTTCGATTGGACACCACCAATCACAGCGACCGGTGCTTAGGAGCTTTGTAGTCTCAAGCGCTGTAAATGGCTCGTGTCCAACTGGGTGCCACCCCTATCACATGTTCGGTGTCATATAAGGACTTTATATTATAAATAGTACGCAAATCTGCTTAACCGTATTCATTTAAATTAAAAAGGTCCTATTTAGACCACTCTCCCCTAAACAATAAGTAATTTGACCAGAATCGATTTCATGTGACACATTGAAGATTCAATCTGAAACGTATCATGGTTGCATGCCATATAATGCTTTTGCGAAGTGAAGCATTTTGAGAGTAAAGGAAAAAATAAAACAAGACACTTATGCAGATTTTCGCAGACATCTAAAACATACATCGTTTAATATGCATTATGTATGTTAGACGCTTATCCGAGAAAATACTTTTCGAAGAATGTCAGATAGTCGATAACGACGTCCACTCTTCGAAAATTGTAAACCTTTTTCGCGTTAATAAAATAAACTATTTATTATTTATGACGATACTTGCAACGATGTATCTCAACAATAACGACGTGAAGATGCGCTATTATTTGCTTATTATTATCATATGGATTTTTTCTCCTTTATCTTTATAACGCGGGTTTACACAATATCGACTATCGCTCATTCTCATTACGATCTGTTTCATTCATATTACATTCATCATACAAGCATTGTTCTCATCATCAGTTTTATTTAATCAACCTTCACAACACTATAAATCTTGCGCACGAACCAAAAACAGGCAAAGAAACCAATGGAACCTGAAAGAAAATAAATTTTATTTTTTAAAAGTCAATGATAACTATGTGGCATTTAACAAAAAGTTTAAGCTAAACACATAATGAATACTCACCTGTCAAAAGGAAGAATAAGTAAACCATAATGAACGTATATCCAAAATACAGGAACGTAGAGGTGGCACCTTCAATTTCTAACTTAGTGACGAAGAAATGTATACAATAGATTAACAAATAGACAGCAGTAAAGCCAGATGTAAGAAAACTGCGCCACCACCAGTGATAATCCTACAAAGAAATTATTAATGTAACGATATTTAATACATATACAAAAAAAATACACAAGCATGATTTTCTGTAAAGTCTGTATTTACCTCAGCGCAGAGATGGAAATAACAGAGCAGAATTGTCGTTTCGGAACACGTGATGACGAGTATAAGAAAAACCAAGAAGAGAAATCCAAACATGTAATATACTTGGCTTGACCTAGTAAAAATGACTCGTAAGAACATTTATTAATAAGAATATTAATATGCAATACTTACCAAAGAGAATTAAGTATGAAGAATAATTGAATAAATATGCAACCGAATGGCAGGACACCACCCATTATGACTCCAGGTATTGGTTGTGTGTAAAAATTCTGCTCTGGTATTTGCCGAGGAATTTGATTTGTTCGTACCGGATGCTCCAAAGCCTGCGGCGTTATTTCAATTATTTATAAATACATACTATACTAAAATAATATTAATTTATAATTACCCTTTTTTTGAAACCAAAGTAAGCACCAATAAATGTTAACGGTACGGATACTCCAAACCACAGTGCCAGAAGCGCGATTAAAGTGCTGAAAGGTACTGCGGCCGAACTTCCGTTTACCCAAAATATCAGATTCATTATGAAGAATAAACTGAATACAATTCTGTGAAAAATTAAATAAATTTTTATATCGTACACATTTACATCAAACAAATGACATTCGTAAAAACTAATTTATTTTTAAAGGAACAGAATTGACTAAGAAAATAATAAGTCTTACCCGGGACTAAGCATAGATGTGAGTAATACGTTGGACTTCCATTTCTCTCCTCCGAAACTTTTGTATATTCGAGCGGCCACATATCCCGCAGTGGTTCCCAGACAAACGTATAACACCATTGCACAAGTCATTAATGCACCTCTATTAGCAGGCGAAAGGAAACCCAGACAAGCGAATGCTGTAGCATAAAGTTAAAATAACATTTATAATTTATCATTTGAAATAAAAGAAAAAATATTTAATAAGTTTTTACAGTTTAGATTCAAATAATCTGGAATAAGTATTAATTTCAAATTTAATCTAATAAATTTGATGAGAAAGCATAAAGGGAAGAAAAGGAAGGGGGAGGGGGGGGGGGGGGGAGAGAGAGAGATTTTTACCTAATGTAACCAGCGTCATGAAGAACACTTGAATACCGGATCCTAGCAAAACTGAAAGCAACATCCCTTTACGCGGAGGGCGAAACACATCGCCGTGTACCAATTTCCATCCAAATTCCTCTTGTGCATCTTCTCCTGATTCTATCTGGAAGTAGGCCTGCGTTATCGCAACACAGACAAACGGATATCACAATTTTGTAAAAGTGAAGAAAACATTTGGTTACCTTCACCTTTTCATGAAACATATATTGTTTTACAAAAGTCTAATTTTGCGTTTATGAATTAATTTTTCAATTAATCATTCAAAGCACTTTTTTAAGTAAAAGGTTAATATTTAACCCTAACTATACACACTGGGGTCCAAGAAACCTCAGTGCAATTCGCTAAATCGAGATTTTTTAGTGTTTCTAAACTTTTCTTTTTCTTTGAACTTATATATCTCAAAGCTCCTTAATTCCATAGACTTTTACACATTATGGACTTGTTTCTTAATCAATTATTCATCGATTAAAACAAATTAATTGAAATATATCCATTTTTACAGAAGTTACAGTAATAAACGTGGGATCCCAAGGATCTGAGTGTATATATCACGGGTAGAAAAAAGTGTGTATAGCTAAGGTTAAATTACCTTTTTTTAGTTTCCAAAACACATTAATTAATTAACAGGAACTTCTCATAATATCTTCTTATAACTTTATTAAATTTTATCTCGAAATTTTGTATAGACGAAGTTTCCAATAAAAATGAAAGCCATTTTGGCTCCGCTGTAATTGAATAAAAAAGTAATTGAAGAAAAAATAGACATAAATAGCTATTTTTATTATGTGGTTCAGTTATTAAATATCCTGAAATTCTCGGAGATGATAACAATTCATACATTTGTTAGTTATACATTCATTTTAAAAGAAAATAGATATAGCAAATGTAGATAATATAAGCTGTGTTTCAAAATTCGCTGCTAGTACTGAAAATCTATAGTTTACGTTATGTGCACTAGAGATCTTCAATACTGGCGATTAATTTTAGATAGAACACAGCCACAGAAAAAGAATGACATGCTATTAAATTGTAACAACTGAATAAAGTATATAGGTACCTGGTTGTATCGTGCGATATCTTTGTGCAGAGTACGAAGCATTATCATAGCTACCATTCCAGAGAGGAATAGAACGATTATCAACGAGTTAAGAATACTGAACCACTGAATATTTGAATGAGGCATCGATTCTAAAATGTAATCCCACCTAGATGACCATTTAATCGTGTTATTTTTCTGGAATAATAAGTATAATAATAAATACAATAAATTATTAAATTTTATTAATTATCGTTAAAACCATTTTATTATTGTATACTCGCGAAGATATACTTACCACAAATTTAACAGAATACGTATATATTACTTGGAACGTCTGTGCAGATGGCTGCTCACTGGATGGTATCTCTAATGGTATTTGACTTTCACAATCAATTTGGCCAGTATGCTTAATACTGCGAGGTACTACTTTTACAGCTATTAAAATAACATTTGTACAATTATTATTTAATATTATTCATAATTTATTAATTTGAGATATTAAACACTAGCAAAATCAATTTTTAGTACTTACATATGATACGACCACCGTTTTCCTTAAAGGACGATCCCCATTCCTCTGAACCACCACTGTGATAAGTTATAGTAAGATTCACGTGATTAAATAAATAGTAAGTTTTTGGTTTGTTGTACGGACCCTAGAAGTGTATACAAACAGACAGATGTTAGATAAATTACATTTTATATTTTCATAATTTTGAAATATAATTTGATAATTCATCCTCACATGTATAGTACAAGTATCTTGCTGAGATCTGGATTCTTTTGAATAACAGCCCATGGGGAAGCCAGTGCTACAATATTGTCGTTCATCTTCTAACTGATAACACCACGTTACTGGCATATTATCTAATAAAAGCAGAATATATTAATAGAATCATTAATAAGTTGAAGTTATTTTAAGAGTATTGAAAAGTTGTGTGATTGCAAAATTTGAAACTTTTCAAGCAATAAATTATTTGGACAATAATTTTTTCACAAAAGTTTAACTAGTTCACCAATTATAATAGAAACAGCAAACTAAATATAATTACATAATAATTAAACCAATTAATTATTGTTATTAGAACACAAATATATTTTTATATTTCGTGTGATATAACTTGAAAATTTACTTCAAAATTATACTAAATACACTCTTGTTCTTATAAACTCTTTACGTGTTAAAATATATTTGCTTATTATAAAATCGTCACTTAGATTTTTTAGATTTAACCTTCCGCAAACCAGGTGGAGTGACATACTCCAACAAGATAAATTTCTATAATTTCTTAAAAAATACCGTGCACATTTTGCCAGTTTTACATGCAACTTACACGCATTGTTACCAATCATACTAAATTATAGTATATTTATGATGAAGTATAGCACGAGGTACAACATATCCACAACATATGATCCATGCTGATTTTCCATTTGGTTTATGGAGGGTTAAATTACCGAACCATTCATTTTTCTTCAATTTTTGAATACAAAATTATATAAATTAAACTTACAATATTGAAATTATAATATCCTATTATTAGGTGTACAACTTTGCTTCCGCCGTTTTTTTCCAAAATTCAAGACTTTATTGTAAAAAACTGGTTATACATTTATGATTCAAAGTATTGTCCATCGCTGGCCACTACTTTCTGCCATCTTTCAGATAGCGTACGAATCCTGCGTCGAAAAAACTGGTCATCTTTTGAGGCGATCCACGAATCGATCCAATTTTTTACTTCTTCATAAGACCGGAAGTGCTGGTCAGCCAGGCCGTGTGCCATTGATCGAAACAAGTGATAGTTAGAGGGAGCAACGTCTGGAGAATACGGCGGGTGGGGTAGGACTTCCCATTTCAACGTTTCCAAGTATGTCTTGACCATTTTCGCAGCATGGGGTCGAGCATTG
>NW_017298619.1:85799-90840 GCF_001594075.2 Trachymyrmex cornetzi | reverse complement strand
TCCCACCAAATACAGAGCATGACCTTGGAGCCGTGAATATTCGGTTTGGCCGACGTGGAAGCATGGCCGGGAACTCCCCATGATTTTCTGCGCTTGGGGTTATCGTAATGAACCCATTTTTCGTCCCCAATCACAATGCGATGCAGAAATCCCTTCCGTCTTTGCCTTTCAAGCAGCTGTTCACAAGCAAACAAATGCCGTTCAACATCTCTCGGCTTGAACTCGTACGACACTCGATTTCCTTGCTTCTGAATCATTCCCATGGCTTTGAGGCGTTTTGAAATGGCTTGTTGAGTCACTCCCAATGATTGTGCCAATTCTTCTTGATTTTGACACGAGTCTTGATCAAGTAATGTCTCCAATTCTGCATCTTCGAAAACCTTCTCTCTTCCATTGCTATGCCGGTCTTCGACGTCAAAATCACCGTTCTTGAAGAATTAAAACCACTCACGACACATTCTTTCACTAATAGCGGCTTTACCATAAGTATTTGAGAGCATTCAATGATCCTCAGCCACAGATTTCTTCATATTGAAGCAGAAAATTAAAACCTTCCGCAAATGATGAGAATTTGGCTCGTAAACTGACATTTTTAATCAAGAATAACTTTATGATGCAGACACAAATCGACTAATGTTTCTATGGGGTTATGTTGACAGATGTCCAAGTTTATTGTATGACGTCTATGATCTATTTATTTCGATCACCACTTACCGCTAAAGCCATCTATAGGAAAACGGCGGAAGCAAAGTTGTACACCTAATATGATATACTACTAATAAAATATTCAAAAATTATTTTAATAAAAAATATTTAAAAAGAAATTTTACAATACTTTTCATTATTTTTAATTAATTGGTTGATGTATTTGATACTCTACCAACTATCCAATGGTGTTGATAATTGACTGCTATTGCTTTCCTTAATAACTTTAACTTTTTTTCTGAACTTTCATCACCTGATGTGTACAATTTTGGGCAAACAGTAGCACACTTGACATCTTTTAGGAAGTCCAACTATAAGTATGAAACATTCATTTTAATTTTTCTTTTTTTTAGATTTAAGTTGTTAAAGAATATTAGATTTGGAATTTTGCATCTACCTTGTAAGGAGAGGGACGTATGCGTTCTCCAAAAACAACCTGTCCCAAGTTTTCAACTGGGGACTGTCCATCTTCTGCCATGCAAAAGTCGAAACTAGATTATAGAAATAGAATTTAAAAAATATTATCAAAGTTATATAAATATTGCATTACAATAAAGTAATATACAGTACATAAAAAAATATAATAAAGAATTTGAATATTATTACTTACTGACTATATTCATAAGGTATGACATATTTCTCAGTGTTTAAACGATTCACATATAGTTTGATATCCGACTAAAACAGAGTTACAAAGTTTCGTTACCAATATAACTAACAATATTATTGTTTATCAAGATTTAAAAATATTGTGTCAAACTATGAAATATTCTGCTTGATAATATAATAATAATATAATAAAATATATGGCGATATACATATATCGTGAAGGAAAACAATAACTAATCTTATGTATAATGTGTGTGTATGTGCGCATGTGTGTACATAAGTGCATACACGTGTACGTACGTGTGTGTGTGTATGTGTGTGTAAATCATGCAATTTCTATAAAATTTATACAAACATTAAAAATCATGTAAAATTATATCAAAATATCGTATGAAGTCAGTATATGTATAGAGAATAGTACACAGATAAAGAAATAGTTAAATAACGTTTGTGTCATATACATGTACAAGTAGACGTAACAACGTACTTATATACAGAGTTCTAAATAAATCGGAATTCCGAATTAAGACAGAAATACAATTCAGTTCCCAAAAAAATATATATATATATATATAACTGACGTGAGCGTGAATTTACGACATAATCGACATTCCATCAATCATAACCAACCGATCGACCAATCGACTGATCGAACTGATCGCCTTTACAATTTCTCACGCTATATACCTTGCAGATTGATGTGGTCTCGCCGACCTTACAATAATTCACGGGCGCCAGACCAGGCAAGTAGAACGCCACAACGCCGTGGAACGCGCACAGCGTGTAGAAAATCGCCGTCGCCGTTCTCATCGCCGTCGCCGTCACAATCACCGGGTCTCTTTATAAACGTTTATCGTACCGCTTGTGTTTCTTTCGTGAAACGTATTCTCCTACATGAAAGCACCCGATCGCATCATACGCCACGCTTCGCGGGTTTCTTTTTATCTCTCGCTGCGTGGAATACCGCGAAACGTTGTCGCGAGTCAAACTCGTATCACATCTCGAGGGCTGCCATGACACGTCATGAAGTGCGCGACTATGCGCGGTCGCGAAGACGAGTACTTATCGGAATATCTTGGTGACTATTGGTGACTAATAATCACCGTCCCTCTCTGCGTTCCCTGCCCTGTCCTGCGAGACATGGTGGAAGGATAACACGAAGTTTGTTCGCGTCGCATGCTCCAACATGCTTCTACTTCCTCCAACCGTAGCTCCCACTCACTCAAACGCGCTCATTAGAATGAGTTGGAGCTCAGGGGCAATATTCTTGAAAAGAAACGTATACGAAAGTCTAGGGAAATGCTACAGTATACGTTACATATACTATAGTATTTTCCTAGCTTTCGTATACGTTTCTTTTTAGAATAGAGCCCCTGGTAGGAACTAGAGGCCTAGATAACAGAGATGCGACATGAAGGGTATGGTCTGATTGGCTGTCCAAATCACGTAATCAGAGCGCCATTTTAATTCATTACTGCGTATAATTAGGCCCTGCGCACAATGGAGGAAGTATTAGGGCCTGAGTACAATAGAGGAACAGGAATTAGATATTAAGATTTTAACCTATCAGAAACTGATTACATCGGAATACACGGTTTCTGATAGGTTGAAATCTTAATATCTAATTCTTGTTCCTCTATTGTGCGCAGGCCCTTAGGAACAGGAATAGATATTAAGATTTCAACCTATCGGAAACCGTATATTCCGGTGTAACTGATATCTGATAGGTTAAAATCTTAATATCTATTCCTGTTCCTAATATTTCCTCCATTGTGCGCAGGGCCTTAGAGTCCTAGGACTCTACGTATAAAGTCCAAGTCCGGATCTACAATAGGTGTTTTATGCCTTATGCCGTAAGAAACTGACCAATTACAGTCGAATCCGAGAAGAATAAGCGAATGTGATTCGCCCATTTCTTATGGCTTAAGGCTTAAAACCCTATTGTAGATCCGGGGTTATGCATAATGCATAACGCATAAGGGAATCAACCAATCGAAATTCTTCTTTTCCATGAAATGGGAGGAAAGGGAAGATTCTGAATAGTTTATTTGCTTATGCACTATGCGTTATGCATAGTGCATAAAGGAATCAACCAATCAATATTCTTCTTTACCATGGAATGGGAGAAAAGGAAAGATTCTGATTAGTTGATTCGCTTATGCACTATGCGTTATGCGTTATGCAAAAGTGTGTGCTGCGGCCTTAAAGCGGGGAGCACAGACTCTTTCATAACGCATAATGCATAGTGCATAAGCGAATCAACCAATCAGAATCTTTCCTTTTCTCTCATTCCATGGAAAAGAAGAATATCGATTAGTTCATTCTCTTATATATTATGCATTATGCGTTATGCAAAAGTGTGTGCTGCGGCCTTTAAGAATGTATACCAATCGAAGTTCTCCGTTTCTTTCCCTTCCATGTAATAGAAAACTGGTTGGTTCAATTTCTTATGCCTCATGTGTTATGCGTTATGCAAGAGTCTGTGCTCCCCGCTTAAGGGCCATTCCACACAAACTTGCAGTCGCATAACCATATGCAGAAAGAAAATTATCCAATCACATTTCTGTCATACAGACAAACGTAAACTACGATTGGATGATTTTCTTTATGCATATGTTTATGCGACTATGCAAGTTGTGTGGAATGCCCTTAAGGGCTTCACATAAAAAATGCATAACAGAGCATAAGCATAACATAAGGCCGCTAAACCAATGAGCATCTTATGTAAATCAATATGGCGACATTATGCTAGATGCTCATTGCTCTAGCAGTCTTATGTTATGCTTATGGTACGTTTCTACTGAGCGCGTCACGCGTCGCGTCATGAAAGAGAGAAAGAGATAAGATTATATAAATACACAACCCCTCTCTTTCTTTCCTTCGACAACGCGACGCGTGACGCGCTCAGTGGAAACTCAGTCTTAGAGTACGTATCCACTGAGCGCGTCACGCGTCGCGTCGTCCACCGCGTCACGACGCGATGCGAAAGAGAGAAAGAGAGGGGTACAAACTTCACTCTTTCTCTCTTTCGCGTCGCATCGTGACGCGATAGACGATGCAATGTGTGACGCGCTCAATGGATACGTACCATTATGATACGTTCCCACTGAGTGCGTCACGCGTCGCGTCATGAAAGAAAGAAAGAGATAAGATTATATAAATACACAACCCCTCTCTTTCTCTCCTTCGACGACGTGACGCGTGACGCGCTCAGTGGAAATGTACCAATAGAGAATGGACTGCGCGGGTGGCACCCAGTTGGACACGGCTCAATTGGACACGAGCCATTCACAGCGCTTGAGACTATAAATCCGGATCTACAATAGGTGTTTTAAGCCTTAAGCCGTAAGAAATTGACCAATTACAGTCGAATCCGAGAAGAATAAGCGACTGTGATTCGCCCATTTCTTATGGCTTAAGGCTTAAAACCCTGTTGTAGACCCGAGGTAAAGCTCCTAAGCACCGGTCGCTGTGATTGGTGGTGTCCAATCGAGCCGTGGTCAATCGGGATCACCCCGAACTGCGCGATCCGTATGTCAAAATGGTCGATAGGGATGAGAGAGAAGGACCGTGACAGACGGCCATTTCTATCTTTTTCCATTCAATGGTGTAATGGGAGAGAGAATGAGAGGGAGATTGGCCGTCTCTCACGGTCATTATTGTCGACCACATTTGATACACTACTTATAGCTTTTTCGATTGGGCAAAAGTTAGTGCGCACCAGTGC
>NW_017298619.1:83623-83919 GCF_001594075.2 Trachymyrmex cornetzi | reverse complement strand
ACTTCGTTACCGTTACAGTTACCAAAGAAAAAAAGTAACGCAGTTACTAGTAAAGTTACCAAAAAAGTAACTTGTAACTGTAACTTCGTTACAAGTAACGAGTTACTTCCATTCCCTGGATAAAACGTGCACTGAACTGGCATCGTCAAAATATCTCGTGCCACTTAGTGCGCACTACGCGAGTGTCGTGCGATCAAATAAACACATGACACTAGCCAAGTGCGCATTGGCACTGTCAATCGAACACGCTCTTGACACTGAGTGCAGCCAGTGCACCCCAATCGAAAACGCTATTA
>NW_017298619.1:72720-83255 GCF_001594075.2 Trachymyrmex cornetzi | reverse complement strand
CGCATTGGCTGCGTTCAGCAGACTCAGCAGTTTTGCAACCGTTTTATGATTCGTCGCGCTGATTGGTTTATTGGTTTTAGTTTTTTAAAGGACTAGTTTAATCTAAACGATGAATCATAAAACGGTTGCAAAACTGCTGAGTCTGCTGAACGCAGCCATTGTGTCTGGGGCTTAAGGGGCTCCGCACAATAAAATGAACAGGGAACAGAGAACAAAGAGAATAAAAATTTCAACCTTTCAGAAATCATGGTATTATGGAATTTACACTGCGTATTCCACAATACATGATTTTTGATAGGTTGAAATTTTCAGCCCGGATCCTGATACGGGCAACAGCGCTTTGACACCAAACGCTGATTGGTGAAAAACGGGTAATGGGGTTAAATTTTACCCCCACAACCGGCTTTTCACCAATTAGTGCTCTGTGTCAAAGCGCTGTTGCCCGTATGAGGATCCGGGCTTAAGCTGGAAACACAATAGATACAGGCCATAGGCACATGCAACAGGAAATAACGAGCCATCTAATCAGAGCTTTGGGGTATAAGTTCGATATTATATCTCAGAGCTCTGATTGGACGGCTCGTTATTCCCTGTTGCCTGTGCCTATTGTGTTTCCAGCTTTACTCTTCTGTGTTTAGTTCTCACGTTGGCAATCGTGGTGACTGAGTTAACCATCGATTAGCGTTAATCAGGGTTGGTGAAAGAGGCTTTTAACTGGACTTAAAACGTTTAAAATAAAAAATATTTCTGAAAATTAAAAATTAATATAAATGGTTAAAAAATATGTAGTTGATGTTTTATCCTGAATTTTTTTCGATATTTTTATATCGAGCTGTAAAATATCGAATATTCTATATTTAATTATTGAATGGCGATAAACATGCCTAACGTGAATTGACGTGAATTGAAATCGTACATAGACACCAGCTGAAAACGGATTGAAACATTTGTAATTTTTGAGATAAGCCACGTTCGTGCGCGCGTTTGCAGATATTCTGGAAGAGAGATGAGCAGTGCAATTATGTAAATACATTTGTTCCAGTTTGCTTGCTCTTGATCCTTTTATCATGCATATATGTACTTCAACGATGCATCCTGCCTCGATGATACGGTGACATTGACAGCGTCATTGTGGCTCGATGTAAATGTTATAATTGTGATAATGCGCAGAAATATAACTAAAACCTGCGATGTCGGTAGGTAGACATTGCGTGACGTTGCGCGTACTCTGTAATTAATACACAGGACAGCCTGTTCATATTGTTGATGCTCATGATCAATTTTTTATTATTTAACGACTCTGTATCTCTTCGCATCTAATTGTACCATGATGGGAATATTGTATGAGAAAAGGCCTCTGAAGAGGCCGAGACTGGGTCCCCCAGATGTTTACCCTCAAGAGTTGAAGCAAAAGGAGGACGAGCTCTCGCTTACAAATGTAAAACATGGCTTTATGGCAACTACGACCCAACTAACAGACGAATCTGGAACAGGCAGAAATTATAATGTCACTGCTGCTAAAGTTGGTGCATATTTCAATGCAATCCTTGCCAAGAAAGAAGAGCTTGCGACAATGCCCGACACTGGTAGGAAGAGACAGCAGATCAATCCCAAGGATAATTTTTGGCCAGTAACAGCAAGGACAAAGAATGGCATTGAAGCATGGTTCAAGGATCTTTCGGGCAGCAAGCCACTAGTCGCTCTCGCAAAAAAGGCTCCAAACTTCAATAAAAAGGAAGAGATTTTTATGATGCTGTGTGAGTATCAAGTACCAATGCTGAGGGCAGCTTGGTTTATCAAACTTAGTTCTGCTTATACAGTTGCGGTCTCAGAAGCCAAGATAAAGAAGCGTCAGCTGCCTGATCCAACCACAGGTAAGCTAATTCTATTTTTTTAACCAAAAACTGTTGATTAATTAAAAAAAAAAACTGTTAATACAATTGAAAAATATGTAGAAGTAATATCAAGATTTATACTTAAACTATTCCTCCATAGCAAAGGGTCACATTCAGATCACAATAGAGTCACAATAGTCAGAAAGAAAATATATCACTGTGAAATTATAACAAAATAACACATGCTACAAAGATGTACCTCATTATGACATTGCTGTGACATCACATTTGTGATAAAGCGGTGACATTTGCACGTCACCATGACATAACCATGATTGTTACGATGTAACTATGACATTTTTTGCTATGGAGGTTAATATATATTATATTTTTATTAAACTTGTGACATTATTTATTTTATTATAATTAAAATTTATCTTTATTTTGAAGGATATTAAAAATATGGTTGTTTTTATTATGGCAGAATGGACAGGTACTCTCATAAAATTTTTGAAAGATCAATTGTCTAAATTGCAAGAGTACTATCATATGGGCAATCATGTAGCTGCTAGTAATAATAATAATACAACAAACAATTCCTGCAACAACAATGGGATTACTGGAACAAACAATAGCAGCAACAGTAACAGCAGCAGCAGCAGTAGCAGCAACAATAACAGCCACAATAACAGTGTTAATAATAATAATAATAATAATTCAAGCAATAACACAAGCAATGGCTCTGGGAATAATCAACCATCTACACCTACCTCGAGCAGTCAATCTGCGACAGGCAGTACAATGAATGAGGAGCATAAATTAGCGCTTAAACAATGGCATTATTGTGTACAATTGGCTAAATATATGTTTGAAGAAGGCTTATTGGATAGACAAGAATTGCTACAGTGGATTCTCGAATTGCTGGATAAGATTAGATCTTCTCCCTCAGAAGATGGTATATTGAAGCTCTTATTACCATTAGCTCTGCAATATTTGGAAGAATTTATACAATCTGAATTATTAGCCAGACGATTGGCATATTTATGCTGTCGTAAATTGGCACATATGTGCAATAATGTTGAGAGCAACAATAATCCACAGAGTCCGTCCATTACTAAGAATGAAGTTAATGGTAGTAAGGATACTACTGTTGCTGCTCAAGGATCATTAAATCTCTTGACAGTTGCTTTTAATGATTATTTGACTTGTGCACATCACAGAGATGTAATTTACAGTTTATCTACTATAATACAGGTAACATGACAGTCATTATCATTCTGTATTATCATTGTATATTGTTAATTAATATTGTTTATTATAAGAATTAATAGTATTATGTGAAGAAATTTATTGTATTATGTGATTAAGAAATTTATTGAATTTTAGGTTATAACATTAGAGTGTCCCACAGCATTGGTTTGGAATAGTGTTGGTGAGGGAAAGGCTCCATCAGTTTTGAATGGATCACCTTTAGATTATTTACCATGTCCTCCTGCAGCTTTGCCGTGTCCACCCGCGAGTTCTGGCAATCCTACAATGAAACAGCTAAGAATTGCACAAGAAAATATAAGAGCTCGATCTCAGGCAGCAGAAGGTAGATGGTCGTGCGACAAGTGGCAGCAAAGCAGTGCTGGAACAACAACTACCAAAGTATTAGCTGCATTGGATGCTCTTGACCGGCACAGTTTTGATAAAATGGATGCCTCTAATTCGCTTGACACCTTGTATGCAAAAATCTTTACACCACCTCCAAAGGATAATTCTAATGAACGTGACACAAAAACAGAATATAATCCACAACAGGATTCAGCAGTAGTTGAAATTCTATGTGAATGGGCTGTGAGTGCTGAACGTTGGGGAGAACATAGGGCGATGGCGGTTGCTAAACTTCTCGAAAAAAGACAGAGTGAAGCTACTGGCGAGACTAATGATAACGATGATAAAGACAGCACGTGTAGTAACGGAAGTCCACCTGTGCTTCCAATTTTTCAACCGTTGCTTATGAAATTCTTAGATGTGGATGCACCGGTACTCGATAATACTTCGAATCAATCTAAGGCTCAATTTACAAACTTAGTTCATCTGTTCTCAGAATTAATAAGGCACGATGTTTTCTCACATGATGCGTACATGTGTACTCTTATTTCAAGAGGTGACCTTATACAAGGTATATATATTTATATATTTATGTAAAAATTATTATTTAAATATTTTAACACAGTTTGAGAGAGAGAGAGAGAGAGAGAGAGAGAGAGAGAGAGAGAGACGCTATAATATATTATTATATTATTATATTAAAAATAAGTCGTATTTCAAATACAAACTTTAAGACTCGGTTTGTTTATTATAAGATAAACTTTAATCTTGATTTAATTTATTGTTCATCTTTTTATAACTACTTATCTCTAACTCTTAGAAAAAGATATAGAGTAAATTGAATCGAGATTAATGTTAATTTTGTATTGAAATCGAGCCTAAATGATTCATTCTCTATCGATTAAAATATTCTAAAAATTTTGACAAATTTGCCTATATAATTATGAAATTACTTTATTTTAATTAGGTCCAGTTGCTAGCAAACCTGGAACACCTAGCAACAGAGAACCAATCGATGAAGATAGTCTTTTTCCGGGTATAGATTTAAAGCCGACTAAATTGGAAGTATCGGATCATGGACGTACTATGGATTATGATGACAGTAAAATTGATGATGATTTAGATAAGATATTGCAACATATTAAAGAAGATCAACAAAATAGCATGGATGCACCGGATAGTCCCAAAGAGGATGCATTGACTGGTCATGGAGGTCATGAAAGTCTCGATTCAAAAATGCCATCAAGTCATAGCAGACATTTATTGTACACCACTCATTTTCCGCTACCACAAGTAATTTTTTAAATATATATTTCTATTAAATGAAATTTAAATAAATTTTTAAGGTCAACTATGGTAGACATATATTCACCTATATCTTTATAATAATACTTGTAAAATATTTTATTGTAATTATTAGATATAGATTATATACATTTGATACAATATTAATATTGCTAAATTCTGCATACACATAATTTATAAATATTTAATTTATTGATTATATATAAATATACATATATGTATATATATGTCTCTTAGGATGAGACATGTAGTCAGCATGATTGCAATCAGCGACACGTACTGCTTTATGGTGTTGGACGTGTCAGAGATGAGGCTAGACATGTTGTTAAAAAAATGACAAAAGAAGTGTGTAAATTGTTTGGAAAAAAATTCAGTATTGATGTTGCTGAAGGAGGCAAAGTAAAGAAACATTCTCGAAGTGAATTTAATTTTGAAGCTGTTACTATGAAATTCCAAAATCTAAGTTATTTTGATCAACACGTTGTAACATGGCAATGTGCAACACAGGTGATAGAAATGTTGAATACATTTGCATTAGCTGGTTCATCTTATTTACCAGTCCATGAGCATGTAGCCTTTCTATTCGATCTAATGGAACTAGCATTAAACATTTATGGCCTAATTGACGTTTGTATACAAATTCTGAAAGAATTACCAGAAGTGGAGGCACAATTGACAGCTAGAAACAGTCAATTAGTTCGAAGTTATACTACAAACCTAAGTTTATACGTAGTCGGCGTATTAAGGAGATATCACTGTTGTTTGTTATGTAAGTATTAATGCTATTTTATACATATATATATTTAATGATCTTATACACACATTATATACAAAAATTATTGTGTTATAGTATCTCCCGAACAGACAACAGCAGTATTTGATTTACTCTGCAAAGTAGTAAAACATGTATCAAATCCGAGTGATTGTAGTTCTGCTGAACGATGTGTATTAGCGCATTTATACGACTTATATTCAACGTGTTCTCTCTTGAAAACAAAATCACACGGAGTAGAAGCGTTTAGTAATGCATATCCAAAAATTCGTGCTGCTCTCTATAGCACATTACAGCCAACACCTTCGAGTCACGTTTATAATTCACAATTTATGATGGATGTCTTCACTAGTCCACGAAGAGGTGGAAAAATTGAACCGCAATGGGCGAGACAGTTGAATGAGACACCAGCCAATCGTTATAGTTTTGTTTGTAATGCAATTGTTGCAGTTTGTAGTGAAACTGATAACGATAAATTAAACGATATTGCTATAACTTGCGCAGAATTAACTGCTTGTTGCAATGCTCTCAATGCCGAATGGTTGGGAGTACTTATGGCACTTTGTTGCTCTTCCAATAGTTCTGCTTTTTACATCGACGTGTTAAATCAAGTTGATGTACAAGATTTAAGTATACACAATTCTTTAGCTATATTCACATCGATTTTAATTGGTAAGCGGAAAAACGTTTTGCATTTATTAAAATATGTATTGTGATATCTATTAATCTAATAATTTATAACTTATTATGTTTACAGCAAGGCATTGTTTCTCTTTAGAAGATTTCGTTGTGCATATAGCATTACCATCATTGGTGAAAACTTGTAACGACGGTCGCGGAGATATTGATATCGAAGTCGAAGCAGGTGCACGTTTAACTTGTCACTTATTACTGAGACTCTTCAAAACCGTCGAATGTCCGCAGCCGGCTTTATATTCGGTCAGTACGAGTCCTCATCCGCTTCCAAGTGGAAATTCAAGAGGTTACAGCATAAAATTGAGTTGCGATAGGCACTTATTAGCAGCTGCACACAATAATATAAGAGTAGGACCAGTACTCGCAGTTCTAAAGGCTATATTAGTTGTGGGAGATGCTACAGCCGCTAAACAGCCTCCGAAGAAAGTTGATATACCTTTGAGCCATTCCACTAAAGGAGGTGGCCCAGCCAGTGTCGGAGTCGGAGTTGGAGTGAGCAGTAGTGGGCCCGGTGAACTATCAATCAGTCATATTTTGGGAACCAGCGATATTTTAGGAGGTGGCGATGATCTTGGCCTTGATCTAGCAATGTCTTCGTCCAGTAGTAGCGCCGGCATGACAACTGAAAATGTCAAGGGATTTTCTGATTTTGCTCATCATGTTTTGCGTCAGATCTGCAGTCAGGAATGGGTGTTGGAGAGATGCTTACAAAATCCGGAAGAGCTTTGTCATCAAGACATGCTGTTAGATAATATGTTGACGCCGCGACAAGCTCAAAAATTATTACATATGATTTGCTATCCTGAAACGCCAACCGAAGCTTTTATCGATCAAAAAACACATATTACGAATATTTTGGAAAATTTGGAACAATGGAGTCTAAGAATGTCTTGGTTAGATTTACAGCTTATGTACAAGCAATTCACGCCAAGCTCCAGTGAACTTTCTCAATGGTTGGACACAGTTGCAAAAGCTGCAATCGATGTTTTTCAATTGAACAATACCTTAAGTAATAAATCTGATAAAAAATCAGGTTCTATATGGTTAGTTGCTCCATTAGTCTCCAAGTTGCCGAGTGCAGTACAAGGCAGAGTTTTAAAAGTGGCAGGACAGGTATTAGAATCAGGCAATTGGTCGAAAACAGCAGGGCGCGAAAGAGGTAGATCTAAATCCCCTTCACTGTTTAATCATCAACCATTTTTGTCACTTGTATTAACATGCTTGAAAGGTCAGGATGATCAAAGAGAAGGTTTATTGACATCTCTACATTCACAACTTTCGCAATTTTTAAATACTAGTAAAGAGGAGAAACATATTGGTTCCGAAGACCCTAAAACTAGAGAAGTATTACAAGACGCTTTGCAGTTAAGATTCAGTCTCGTCGGAGGTGTGTTTGATACGATACAAAGAAATACGACTGCTACGACGGACTGGGCGATTCTACTAGTTCAATTGGTCAGCTACGGTGTTATAGACTTGAATAACAATGCAGAATTATTTACAACCGTTATAGATATGTTAGCAACATTGATTCACTCCACGTTAGTATCAGATTCGCAGTCCGAGAAAGATGAAAATAAAAAACACTATCAAAACCTAATGAAAAAATTGAAAAAAGAACTAGGTGATAGAAATTCTTCGAGCATTCGCTTTGTAAGACAACTTCTACCGTTACCGAAGTTGACTATGGAAGTTATTACATGCGAACCTGTTGGATGTTTAACTGATACTAAAGGCAATAAGATCGCTGGATTCGATAGCATCGATAAGAAACAGGTACATTTCATTTTCTTTTGATATGATCGATTTCTTTTTACTTATAGAAATATTTCTTTTCATTATTACAAACAGGCATAAGGTGCGTTCCGTTTCACGCATGCTGTGCATGATACATCATTTTATCCTTGTTGTTCACCGAATATTAAAGAAAGATAAAATGATACATCATGCGCGAAACAGAACACAGCCATAATGTTAACATATTTAAAGTGTATAATGTGCTATACTTAAAATTAGGGATTGCAAGTATGCGATTCTCAAAGAGTGTCGGCATGGGAACTCTTAGAAGGTCATAAAAATCCTGCGCCACTTTCCTGGGCTTGGTTTAGAGCTGTTCGATTGGAACGCAAACCGCTTACATATCAAAATGCGCATAAACTGTTGCGATATCATACGCACAGTCAAATTCGCCCGGCCAGCCATTATTTAGATCCACCTCCATTACCACCGGAAGATCTGGAGCCAGACAAGAAAGAATCGGAACCTGGCAAGGCGGACACTCCAATGAGTATTGATTCACCAGGTCGAGTCGGCGGCAGTGTTGGTAGCACCGGAGTTGGTAATGTAAATACTAATGGTAAAGGAAAAGCCATGAAAAATAAACGACATACCAGGCGAGCAAAAGGTGCTGCTACACCTACGACACCTATATCGCAGCAGATGCAAGTAAGTTTAATTGCACGCAATAATATATACTACAAGAGTTATCAAACAAAAACTAAACAAAGAGTTATTTTTACATTATCCTTCTTTCCTTTTATTATTAACAGCAACCACCATCTCAATTGCAACAAATGGCATTTGGTAATCAACAAGCTCCTGTTGCGCAACAGCCCGGTATGTTTACTGGGCAACCTCCACAACCCCAACAGCAATGGTACAGTAATCAGCAAACTCACACACCCGCGCAGCAATATGGATACAGTCAACAGTTACCGCCTACACCAGTCGGTGGACCGCGTTATGAGAGACCAGGGATGAATAATCAATCTAAACAAGCTTTGTCGAATATGTTACGTTTACGATTACCATCCAATCAATTCATGGGCTCGCAACAACAACCACCAACCGCTACACCAGTTGCTGGACCAGGCGCATTCCAAGGAATGCAGAGACAATTCATCAGGCAACAACTGAGAGCGCAGCATGGAGCACCTGGCATAAATCCACAACAAGGCATGTTTGCAGCACAGCAACAGCAGCAGCAGCAGCAACAACAACAACAACAACAACAAGGAATATATGCTGGAATTCAACAAGGTACAAATTAAGAAAAAGATCTCAGGATGTTATCAGTCAAGAATTATATTTAGCAGAAAGAAGCAATGTCTTAATTGTTATTTCATTTTATTTTGAATTTCTTCGAGCGATCTATTATTTTTAGTCTTATTAAATTATCTACATTAATTTTTCTAACATTAAAATTATAATGAGTAAAATTAATAAGCGCAATATGTTATGAAATATTAAGCAAGCGTCTAATCTAATATGGAAAAAGTATAAATGCTAAAATTCTGCTCCCGGTTAATTTCCATTATCAAATTTTAAATGTCACACTGACTCTACACTATTGTCTCAAAGAGACAATGTAGCAAAATCCCACTTCATATAACTTGCACTTGCACGTATAAAACTTGCACCGTAGCCATGGAAATATGGTACACCAAATGAATTCGCTTACCACCAGTCATGGAAATACTACGCTGTCTATGGTGGAATTAATAAGGTGAGGCACACTCTTCTGTATGCGTAGGAGAAAGAATTTGGATAACATTTGAGAGAGATTGGTTGTTCCAGTATAACCAGTGCTATTATATGTAGGAAAATACATAGTGGAGAACATTTGATTAGTTATTTCCAGTATTGCTACCGCCATTATGCGCAATGTTTCACCTTATTAATTCCATCATGACGCTGTCTGAGTTTTGCACTAATGCAGCCAAGGGAAAATACTATTAAAATAATATGGAAAAAGTATCATATTAGTAGTCATATAGGGCCGGTTGTTCTATTTTCAGATAAACTATGTGATAATATATTTATTGGGTAAACAAAAGAGTAAAAGAATAAGAGAGTAAGAGAGTAAGACAATGAGTTGAAGTTTATTAAGGCTCAGTTTCACAATTCACGGTTAACTCTTAACCAAGGTTCAACTTATTCATGATCTCTTTTCAATTCTAGAATTAGAAAGAGATGAAAAACAAGTTGAACCTCGATTAAGAGTTGTGAAACTGGACCTAAAAGGTGGAACTTAACCATAATAGGTCTGTTCTTTATTTCTACACTATCTGAACTGGTATACGTTTGTTTCGCTTCAACTTATTGCACTGTATGTACTACCAGTAGTGTAGGAATAAAGAACAGACCTAATGCATTAAATGCTAATGGCTTATTAGATACGATAATCAATGTTTGTATAATTTTTGAGCGTACTTGGATTAATGTTTCTCTATAGGTATGAATCAAAATTATGCGGGATATGGCGGACAACAAATGATGCAGCAGCAACAACAGCAACAGCAACAGACGTCGCAGCAAACACAGCAGCAGCA
>NW_017298619.1:65015-72644 GCF_001594075.2 Trachymyrmex cornetzi | reverse complement strand
AGCAGCAGCAGCAGCAGCAAGGAATCTTGAACCAACAACAAAGTATGATGTTCCCTAATCAGCAGCAAATGATGGGTCCACAAAGGGGACAGGAATATATGCCACAACAAAGAATGCAGCCTAGTGCTGCAAGGCCGCCATATTTACAGGTATGTTTAAGTATATGTTTTAAACACTATAATAACATAAGATAAATAACTCAATTCTATTCAATTTTAGATCTATTCTTTAATTTTTATCGCTGTATTTGAATTACACTAAAATTTTTTATCTCGCTTTTACGGGCTTTTACTAAACTTTAAATAAGTATATCTGTATTTATTTCATTTTAAATATAACAAGTATATGCTAAATCAATCACAAAGGACAGACCTGGTTCACATATACAATATAACATACAAATAGACCACATTCAATCGAACCGATGTATTAATTCTGTAGCTTCCTAATGATACTTTTTATGTTTAGGATCATAATGACATTATCTTTAGAATATAATGACATAAGCATAATGGGTTTTCTACAATAAATCATTAAAGTTTTAAATTTTAAGCTGTAAGAAATGGACCAATCACAGTCGAATGTGAGAAGACTAATCGACTATAATTAGTTAATTTCTTATGGCTTAAGATTTAAAGCTTAGATCATTGTAAGAAATTTAGAGGAAATAGGCGCAGCAGAGAAGCTATCAGTGTCAGGGTTGTGTGGCTCGGTGGCAAGACGTAAGTCCTCTATCAATATGGAGAAGACCAGCCATCGGTTCGAATCCCGAAGCGCCCTGATATTTTTTTATTGTTGTCGCTTATTTCTTATAGTATGGCTTATTATAGAAAGCCCATAATAATTGCATTTTGTAAAATTTAATGATATGCTAGAAAATATATCTTGTTATTTAGGCGCCAAATGTAACGATGAACGCAATGGGACCAATGGGCGCAGGTGTTCAGAACCAACCTGCTCCTCCGTACCGACAATCCGCTGGAAAACCGGGTGCGGTAGGCGTAACGGGTGTAGGTACGGCCAATGTCAGCTTGCAGCAAAATCAACAATTCCAACAGGTATAGTCTGCGATATCATATATCACATCATGACATCATTATAAGATACATTGCAGAAGCACAATATTTATAAAGAATTTGCGAAATGTTGTTATTAATTATCTTTACGTAGCAACAAGCGATAAATCAGCGTATGAGGCAACAGATGTTGGCTATGCAGCAGCAGCAGCAACAAGCTCAGCAGCAGCAGGCTGCACAACAGCAGCAACAACAGCAACAAAGTGCTGCTGGTGGCCAACAACCAACGCCTCAACTCGTAACGCACTTACAGAGGCACTTGAGTCAACCACCGCAACATTCCTATCAACATCAACCACCACCTTATTAAAAATAGAAAAATTGAATTTATTTTATCTGCTGATTAAACACACTAATGCAGTGTAAAAGTGAAAATCTCGGTGAAAACAGATTTATTAAGTTTCAAACTTATACTGTTGAATGAGTAAACAAGGATTGTAAGTAGGGATACACGGATCGTAAAATTATTGGATATCCGAAAGGAATGTGACATCGGATATCCGATATCCGGTCGGATATTTTCCCGGATATGCGTACAAATTTCTCAAAATTCTAAAAAAAAAAGGAAGGAAAGAGAGAGAGAGCTAGTGTAATCGTTTTCTTTATCTCCTAAAAGTGAAAACGAAAAGAAGAAATCAATGAAAAATATAAAAAAGCCCATCAGAGCCTACATCGGCTGTTTGGACGCACAGGAAACTCTTGCTTCTGTTGACACCACAAGATCTGTACATCGAGTCGCGAGAAACGCTTACATGTAAGTTAATAAAATTAAAAAAAATTCAGATAAATAATTTTAATAATTCTCTAATTTTTTCTTTTTTCGTTTTTCTTTTAAATGACTACTTAGCAAATCTGACAATCTGATAAGCGATGTGATTCTACTTATTAACGCAATGTATATGACTTTGGTTTTACTTTATGTAAGTTTTTATATTATTGTATTAGTTCATATTTTTGATAATCATTTGGCTATTTATTACATAGCTAATTTGGCATTTGGATAAAGAAGAACAAGCTAAATTGTCGGGAATCACCATCTTGGAATTTGCGTTACTTATGTAATTTCGATTTATATTTTATATTAATAAGGACCCGAATTGAAGGGTCGAAACCTTTATTTTATTCGTTTTGTTACATTCACACGAAAATAAAAAGTTTTCTGTGCATCCGAACAGCCGATATAGGCTCTGATGGGTTTTTGTATATTTTTCACTGATAGATTCTTTCGAGCCTCATTTTATATATTTGAAAAGAAGAAAGAGATGAACTGTGAAAGAAGTTCAGTTGAAAAAAATAGAATTCTGTATCAATGTAAACTTTCAATATAAAATTTCAGCCGGATATTAATGATATCCGACCAGATAGTAAAATATTATCCAAAGTATTGGATAATACCGGATATCAGATATTTTCCAGTGCATCCCTATTTACAACTATTTACAACAAAGCAAAAGGCATGTTCTAAAGAAAGATTTTTTTATCAGACTTGCTATAATTTTTTATCAGTCAATATTTTATATGTATTTTACTATATTATACATATGTACATATATATATATATACATATATATGTATACATATAACATGTATGTAATTATACAGGTCCGATAAAGATCGTAATAATGCTTAAAGGTTGATTCTCGAGATCATTTTGAGATGAAAATTCTACTATCAAAATGTTGAGGCTATAATAGTTTTTGAATTATAAGTACTTAAAGTTAGCGAGTCATATTACATAATGTTCGCGCATTTAGGTGCGATTTTCTGTTGTATCACACCTAAACGCAAATTTTAAACCGTGTATATATCTAGCAAATGAACGCCGAATAAACAATAAACGCAAAAGTTTATGTTGTTATTCATTACATAAAGATCGCACAAGATTAATTGCTATGTATAATGAACATCGAATCTAATCGAAAGTATTCGGTACAATTAAGAAAAAGAATAAACTGCTTAATATAAACATGAATGTCTGAATATTGGTGCTCGTTCACTAGGTGTATGTACGGCTTTAGAAAGTATAATTCGATAACTTTAAATGCGTATAGTTTAAAAATTATTATAGATCCAGCTCCGACCGTAATAGGCAGTTAAATTTCTAGTATTAATTGAGTTTTTTAAAAATTATTATAGAGCCTTGATATTTTGGCATTAGAAATTTTCTCAAAATGATCTTAGGAATCTATCCTTAAGTGTTGTTACGGTCTTTACCGACATTTACCATGTACAATATATACATATACTTAATACAAAAACACAGGGTGTCTGACAATTAACGATAAAACTTTCACATAGCGGTAAAATGGACTAAACTAAAAAATCGAAAAATCCTCTACCATTTTGCAATGGTTAACGAGATATTAATTTATGAAAATAGCCAAATTCGCCCGGCCTTCTGCCAAATGCAAGCGCGTGATGAGATACGACGGTCCAGTGAGGTGCGCGTTCGCCTTTATTAGCCATATTAATTCTAATGCTTGCAAACAACGTGTCTAGCGACGAAGAATGTGTGTTTCTCTGAGCGGTCTTATCTCGCCGTGCGCTTGCATTTGGCGGTAGGCTGGACGAATTTAGAAATTTTCATAAATTAATAACTCGTTAATTAATGCGAAAAATGCAAAATGGTACAGAACTTTTCTATTCAGTTTAGTTCATTCTGCCCCTATACGAGAGTTTTGACATTAATTATCAGACACCCTGTATATATTTCACACATGCACACGTTCATACACACGCGCGCGCACACACACACACAAAAGTGTCCCCTAAAGATATTTGCGACAATATGCTCGTGTGTAGCGGATTGATTCAAACAGTTCTGTACTATTTTGTACTTTTCGCAATAGTTAAAAGGATATTAATTTTTAAAGAATAATGCCCAATTTCTTCACTTCCAGATAAGTTGCGGATAACCTTATCCAGGAGATATCCCCATTCTATTCTGGGAGATATCTCTTGGATAAAGTTATCTAGGTGAAGAAATTGGGCATAAGCCGAATAAGCGCGTATCTACTGTATTTTTTCAGAATTTTTTCAGAATTTTTTATTAACTTTTTAGTACTGTATTTTCTTATTTTTACCAACATGAGAAAATATGATATTAAAAAATTCTGAAAAAATTCTAAAAAAATTCTTAGAGCTCCATGAGAAGAAAATAAACAATTTTTGTCTGTTACAGTTTTTCTGTAAAGTTGATAGTATTTGAGTAAAAAATTATTGAAGGCTAATTTTCGGTAATTTTTAGCAATTAATATCTTGTTAACTATTGCAAAAATTGCAAATTGGTAAACTTTTCTTCTCAGTTTAGTCCATTCTGCTCTGTGCGAAAGATTCATCGTTACTTTTAGAACATCCTGTATATGTATATATATTTTTTTTTACTTAATATGATTTCTCTAATTATTCTGCATATAAAGATATTAAGATAGCTCTATCAAAAAACCAATATAATTTATGAGATTTTATACTTTTTCATTGCATATTCTCGTAGCTTACCTTGAGAACTCTAAAAACTATAACAAAAAGTTTTTTTATTAAGTACTTTTTTCGAGTTATGAGGCTTGGAAGTTACAGTATCGCTGACGTTACTCAAGGTGTCCGATCGACGGCTAAAACCTCTTGAGTGTTGTTCAGGATTATGATCTGAATAACATTTGTCAAGATCTTTTGTTATAGTGTTTTGAAGATCTCTCAAGATAAGTTACAAGAATATACAATAAAAAATGGAAGTTTCCATTAAAAAAAATCAATGTGACCTGAACCTGACCTTGACAACGCTATTCAAGATTACAATAATATTGCTATCTGATGTACCCTTTAAAAGCCTAAAACTTTTATTTGAAACATTTTTTGTCAAAAGGCAAAGAAAAAAAGATATTTGGGGTAGGAGATTAAAATGTCCCATTCTGTATACAGGATTTTCAATAAAGACAACGCTTGAGGCAAATCATACTGCCTAAAGTTTGCGCTTAGGTGCAGTTGCATTTTCTGTTGCATCACGTTTGAACGCACTTTTAGGCGGTACTTGACAACTTTAATCCTTCGTGGTCACGGAGGGTCCAGGAGATCTTTAAAAGGTGTGAAGCTTTATATTTCTAAGATCTTTTTTTTAAACGGGACTTAAATTGCCATTTATCCAAAGTTCAATATACTCTTTTTGTGTCTTCGGCCGTATATTGCTCCTTGGATGTCAGTATTTGCGATTTTTTAAAAATATGTTAAAATTAAAAACTTTAAAAAGCCATTGCGTTTCCATATTCTACAATGCTTAAAGTATGCTCAGTAATTTTTGTGATTTTAAAGAACAAAAGTCGTAAAGATGGCAATCAATTAAAATATTAAGGTCATTTTGCCTCCTGTGTGACCAACATAAAATTCTCAGGGGGTGTGACAACGAAGGATTAAGTGTTTATTAAAACTATTAAAGCCTCGACATTTTTGGTATTAGAATTTTCGAATAAAGTTCCGAAGGTGAACCCCCCGATTTTCTTGTCGATTGACATACTGTATTTTGATGCCCTAATTACGAATATAATAATAATTGCCAACAAGGTTATTTTCAAGGTAAAATATTTAAAAAGCGATTTTTTTCACACATTTTTTCGCGCGTTTCGCGTGAAAAGTCGTGCGCCCCTAAGTAGGGAGGAGGTGGGGTAGGAGTCGCTTCGCATGGAAGTCGTGCGTCCCTAAACAGGGTGGGAGGTGAGATGGGAGTCACTTCGCGTGGAAGTCATGCGCCTCTCAAAGAGGTTGTATATATAGTAACCAAGGCATAGGGGTCCCTGTAAGTAGTGATATACTCGTACATTTGGCTCTCGGCACCACGGAAAATCCGCCCCACCACTTTTATCCCCACTTGTCCGTCCTTCTCGCTCCAGTAACTTGTAAACACAAGCGAGTATTAGAGCGAGAAGGACGGACGCTCTCTCTCGCTATCTCGCTCGCTCTCGCGCAGCGGCGAAGTTGGCCGACTCGGTGCCAGTAGGTGTCTGCTTGGTGGGGGTAAAAGTGGTGGGGCGGGTTTTCCATGATGCCGGGAGCCAAATGTGTACCATTGCTTGTAAGTGGAAATGTTAGACAGTAGAAAAGGAAAGAATACGGGATGGCCATCTTTATCTTTATCTAATGTTGCGCCGCGTATAGAACTTTGAAAGCTGAGTAGGGTGGCATCGATATATTACTCTCCTGAACTCTCCCCACCTAATACTGAAAATCAACAGCGCAAGCGCGATTAAACAAGGATACTGATGACCATCGGGGTGATCCCGATTGACCACTACCAATCACAGCGACCGGTGCTTAGGAGCTTTGTAGTCTCAAGCGCTGTGAGTGGCTCGTGTCCAATTGAGCCGTATCCAACTGGGTGCCACCCCAACTTCTTTGGTGCCCCTAAACAAGGGGGGGGGGGAGATGGGGTCGCTTCGCACGGAAGTCGTACACCCCTAAGCAAAAGGGGGGAGATGAAGTGGAAGTCGCTTTGCGTGGAAGTCGTAAAGAAATTGTACGTCCTATTCATCTTTCAGCACGACAGCACGTAATGACAAGCTACCTAAGTAATGACAGTTAGCCAGATTGCACGGTAAATGACCGTCAAAATGATCTTGTCGATTTTCATGATCATATTTGTAATCAGCACACGAAAATACAGTAGTATACCAATCGACAATAAAATCGGGTGGCACCCAGTTGGACACGACTCAATTGGACATGAGCCACTCACAGTGCTTGAGACTACAAAGCTCCTAAGCACCGGTCGCTGTGATTGGTGGTGTCCAATCGAGACGTGGTCAATCGGGATCACCCCATAAAATCGAAGGATTCACCCTTTCGGAATTCTCCTTTAATCCGACTTTTCGTCAAAATGGTCTCAGGAATCTACCCTTGAGTGTTACGGTCTTTATTGAATACCCTATATAGGTATATACAGGTATCCCAAAATTTTTTGCCAAGCGCTCTTGTGTAGATAGAGCGGATTGAATTGAGTCGAAAAGTCCTCAATCATTTTGCAATTTTCACAATAGTTAACAAAATATTAATTACTAAAATCGCTGAATATTGATTTTTAATAATATTTTACTCAAATAATATCAATTTTACAGAAAAACAATGAGAAACAAAAATTGTTTATTTTTTTCTTCTAAAGTTCTGAGAATTTTTTCAGAATTTTTTAATACCGTATTTTTTCATGTTGGTAAAAATAGTTGCCAACAAAAAATGCACTACTAAAAAGTAAATAAAAAATTCCGAAAAAATTCTTAAGAGCTCTATAAGAAGAAAATAAACAATTTTTGTCTCTTGCTGTTTTTCTATAAAGTTGATAGTATTTGAGTAAAAAATTATTAAAAATCAATATTCAGCGATTTTTAGTAATATCGTATTAACTATTGCGAAAATTGCATAATGGTAAAAGACTTTTCGACTCAGTTTAGTCTATCTACGTACGAAATATTTGGCGATTATTCTGGGACATCCTCTGTTTCTGTGTGTGTACACACACACACACACACACACACACGCGCGCGCGCGCGCGCGCGCGCACACGCGCACACAC
>NW_017298619.1:58479-63409 GCF_001594075.2 Trachymyrmex cornetzi | reverse complement strand
ACTATGTATTAATTCTTCGTATTTTTTCATACGGGTACCATTCGGTCCCATTTTGAGCATTGGAAAATCTTTTAATGATAACTTGCTTGTTCGGTTCATGTGAAGAAACAAGAATAGCATGGTTTTTGTTTATTTTCGGAACAGATGGAGCATTTTCAAATCTCTTATTTAGTTTTCTCCTTATTTTAGCATGATCTGCTTTGCTAAAGTAGAAGATGCTTATTACGGTCACGGGGGTACTCGAGGGCCTCGTACGCAACACTGAGCATTATTGCCATATATATATATATATATATATATATATATATATATATACATACATACACATATGTGTATGTATTTTTATATTTGTGCGTGCATGCATGCGTGCGTGCGTGTGTGTGTAGGTGTATAGAGTAGGGCATTTTAATCGCTCCAGGCGGATGTCTTAAAAACTAAGAGATACACGAAAAAGTTTCGTGTAAAAGTTGTAGATTTTTTGGGAGAAGAAGGGAAGAAGGTGGAAATGACAAATTTTGTATATGAGGCATTACCAAGGTCAAGTCAAGGTCAACTTGAATCTGCCGCAACTCGTCGGTTCGCGTAAAGGAGGCACGGCGCTCCGCGCAGCTTAGCGCTGAGACACTACCAGTGTCTCCAGATAAGAACCACTATTTTTTATTGCATCTTCTTGTAGCTGAAGTCAAGGCGTTTTCAAAACACTATGATAAAATATTTTTTCGTTAAGCACTTTTCGAGTTATAAAACTTGACAGTTAGGGGCTCCACACAATAAAGGGAACAGGGAACAGAAAACAGAGAATAAGAATTTCAACCTATCAGAAATCATGCATTGTGGAATACGCAGTATGTATTCTACAATACATGATTTCTAATAGGTTGAAATTCTTATTCTCTGTTTCCTGTTCCTTTTATTGTGCGGAGTCCCTTATTGTACTGCTGACATTAGCATTATATAAGGTGTACCATGTGGAGGTTACTTAGTCGAATTAATCTGTTGTGTGTACGTGGGTGGCACCCAATTGGACACGGCTCAATTAGACACGAGCTACTCACAGCGCTTGAGACTACAAAGCACCGGTCGCTGTGATTGGTGGTGTCCAATCGAGACGTGGTCAATCGGAATCACCCTTGTGTGCGTATGTGCATGTATAGGAGAGAGAAAGGGGAGTCAAAAAGATACACATACCTTGTTCTTGTTTCTATTCATTATCTGGACTAATTATGTTTGATGATCAACTCCAAGACCAGCTTCAGGTCGACTGGCATTTTTCCGTGTTTAGCATTACTCAGGATGAATGATGTAGACGTAACAGGGATTTTAAATCTTTATTTTTTTATTTACATGAGTCCTTTTGCCTCTCAATAAAGTATCTCAAAGAGTCGATCGAAAAAGTCTAACTTTTCCCCTCCCACACATGCACGTACGCACATGCGCACATACGCAATAAATTAAATCCGACTGAGTAACCTCCACGTGGTATACCTTGGGTAATGTTAGCAGTACAGTAACTGTCAAGTTTTATAACTTGAAAAGTGCTTAATGAAAAAATACTTTATTAAAGTGTTTTAAAAACATTTCAACTTCAGCTACAAGAATTGTTTTTGTGCAATAAAAAATAGTGGTTCCTATTTAAAAAATTCATGTTGACCTTGATCTGACTTTGGTAATGCCCCATATACAAAAAAAACTGTTATTTTCATATTTTTTTCCCCAAGAAAACCTACAACTTTTACGTAAAATTTTGTCCCGTATTTCTCTTAGTTTCTGAGATATCCTGGGACGATTAAAATGTCTTATCCTATACATACACGCATACGCGCACGCACGCACGCACGCACGCATGCACGCACACAATACATACATATACACTGTATTTCTTGATACAATAGACATAAAATAATCGTGATGTTCTAATATCCATTTTCACATTAAATTGTCACGATTTTTATTAATTGTTAATCAGACATAAAAAAGAGAATGCTTTGTGTATTATAATAAAAATTTTTTTATGTCGAATATCAAGAATCATGTTTTAATGATCTTGTTGACTCAATATATTAATGTAAAAGAATATGAAAAAGTCGTAAATTGTAACACTTTCTTTCTTTATGTAAATTCTCGTAAAGTATTGTTAATATTATCCTCCCCTTGTTCTTTGTTTCTGTAAATAATATTTGTATGTGCTCGATCGACATAGATCAATCAAAGTAAAAAAAAGATTCTTTTTTAGGTCCTTCCTTTTTTTTTTTAGGTTTTTCTGTCCTTCCGACAGAAGAAAGAAATATTTTCTAATGGGAAGATGTGTCCTGTGAAGACATGTCAATTGTCATATTATATTAATCACATAGCGGATTACAAATATTGTAGCGGAACACAGAGACAAAGTACAGAGATGTAACATATTATTATACGAAATGTCTAAATAAAGTATTAACGGCAATGATGGATATTAGTATTTGTATCAGATCAGGCATATTATAATTTATATTCTAATATAAAGTAAATTTATTGTTATGTAAACGGTATTTATATATCATATTTTTTACATAGAATTATATATTAACATTGATTATGTATAATAGAAGCAAAGATAAATGTATTTAACGAGTGCATTGAATAAGAAATGAATGTTCAGTAGCTACTATAGATTTCACACAGATTTGAACAAACTGCGTGGCTCAAATAGTTGGCGAAATAAAAATTAATGAATCAATAAGTTTCAAATTTAATTTCTGATATATATTTTCATATTTTCCTCATTGTTCCCATGCAATATAAAAAACTTATATTAAATAAATTATTGCATTTAAGGATGGTCGATAGATATATATAGCACATATATTAGGGGCATTCTTCGTCAAGTCGACCACCCACCGGCACCGTTCCAAAATTGTATTTGACATAAAAAAACCACCTTGCACACAAATGTAGCTTCAGGCATAACCTATCGAAAACCATGTAAACAATTGCAAAATTCAAGATAGTGGATCCAATATAGCGGACATGAAGCAAAAAAAAAAGGAAATAAAATGAAAGACAGTGTCAATACTCGTTGTATTCACTTTAAAGTTTTCAAATGTGTCGTGGGGTTTAATTAAAAATTTGCTGTTAAATTTTAGAAATTTAAAGGGTGCGTTCAGAGAGACACTATTCGCGCTATGGACGCAAACGCTACCAACGCTGTTCGTGGAGCCAATAGCGCGATAGCGTTAGCAAACTCCAACGATCCTAGCGTAGCATTGGAAGCGTTTAACTAATAGAGAGATTTAATATTCGTCGAGGTTAAGTTAATGTAGGGGATTCTGTTTTCAATCACCGACCAAACTTTTCTCTGTAATTTAAATTTTTAGCGTTTTGTAAAGTATATTTAACGTAAATTTTTAATTTTCTCGTAGTAAATAATAGAACGCAATCTCAATTGCAATCTCTATGATGGCTTGTTGCCGGAGTGAACAATGTAAACTTGATCAAAAAATTAATAGTTACACTGAGTAAATTAATCAAATAAAAGAAAGAATCTTTGAGCATCCGTTGTCAATTTGAGAAGAAACGTACCTACATCTAATAAGAATCTTAAGCATCTGCAGTGGAATACCCTGCCGCGCTATACCGCAATAGTAACGTTTTTCCGTACACGGGAATTAAAAATTGCCAGTAACAAGATACTTCTGACTTTTACATTTGTAATGAAATTAAATACACAAGTTGAACTCTGCAGAAACTTTGAAAAGTTAAAGATGATACACAAGCAAGAATTACGTTCACTCCAGCCTAGTAGCAAGCCATCAATTGCAGAGATTGGCTGCATTCAGCAGAGAAAGCAGCTTTGCAACTATTATAAAATTCATGAATATAATAGTAAGGTAATAGAGAAATTAAATTTTATTATAAAGAAAAATTATTTTAAATAACTATATTTTTAATATTTAGTTGCGTAATTTATAGAGTTAGTTGCGAAGCTATACCAGAAGAAATATTCGGTATGGGAACAATTTCACCTTCTGTAGAAAATACTGAAGATCATCCAATTGCATTACGTTCGCAACGTTCTTATCCAGGAGAAACACAAATTACTCAACCTACATGGGTCGTTCCATAAGTCTGGTAAATCTTTATGAGTAAATCTTTTTGACGTGACACCTGGAAAGTATCAGTCTTCAAACTCTTCCAGGTCAAATTTCAATCAGAATTAATGCGTTGTTCACGTTTGGCAGTGGTCTAAAGCGAGCAAGAAATTAAGTAGTTTCTGCGTATAAAAATAAAAAAACGAATTTCATGCAAAATTGAGTGGATGAGGAATAAAGTGGATGAGAAATCAATTCGAAGTTTTTGTACGAGGCAACTGCGAAATTTTTCACTTACTTAAAATGACTATCGAACGTGAACAACGCATCAATTCTGGCTAACATTTGGCCTAGAAGGGTTTAAAGAGTTTTTAGTTGTCACATCATCAAATGGATTGCATCATTTTATAAAGATGTACCAGATTTATCGAACGATCCTCGTATTTTAACAACCAGTAATACCGTACCATCATCTCCTACAACTGTACAGATTAAAATAATATACTAATGAAGTATTAAGAAAATAACAAAAACAAAATATACTCCTTTATATGTAATGTGAAAATGATTGTAGGCACCAGGAAATTATTTAGGAATACAAACCGTCCTGCACAGATATAATCATCTACCACAAGAGCGTCGCAATCACCTACTAAAATTTATTCTTAATTATCTAGTCTTGATTATAATCAGCAGCAAACTCCATTAACTGTTGAAAGTTGGTCGCGTTTAGCAGACTCAACTGTTGCGGAGCGGATCCGTGAGCGCTCGCAGCTAGAGTTCTCATGTATAGGACTCTACTCGCAGCTATTGGTGTATTCTTCTAGTCATTCAATATCAGCGAGCGCTCACGGATCCGCTCC
>NW_017298619.1:55745-58373 GCF_001594075.2 Trachymyrmex cornetzi | reverse complement strand
GGGGGAGGGAGGGAGGGAGGGAAATATTTATGTTAGTATCTTTGTATTGTATTCTGTTCTCAGTTATGACAGGTTTTTATAAAAATATTTGTTAGTACTGTTGTGTATTTATGAAATAACTATAGCAAAAGTATCGATCATATGTGTTTCTACTAAAGGAAAATAAAATGTATTTAACTTCAACGTATTTCGTTATTATATGAAGTCATACGACAAAAATGCAGAAATGTAATCCCACTTAGAATATTTCACGAAAACGACTAATAAAAAAAATGTATTACTCTTGTAGATGGATAGATAGATAGCAAGAATTGGAAGATGTAACGAATTAAAGGAAAGGAATGAAATAATGAAAGAGGAAAATGGGAGCAAGAAAAGAAAGAAGAAAAAAAGGCAGAGAAAAGGAAGAAAAGAATAAATAAAGATTGAAGGAAGGAAAAATAAAAGGAACTTAGTAAAAAATACAAACAGCTGAATTATTACAATTAATATTTTATTTAATATAAATATACTACCATTTAACATAATATAATATAACATGAATGTTAATACAATGTTAATATAAACAATGTTAATACAATATGAACTATTATAATTAAAACCTCAGACACAATGCGTGGGAATAGCGATAGAAATAAAAAGTAATAGATTTCAATCTACCAAAAACTAAATACATCGGAACGCGATTTCTGACAAGTTGAAATCTGTTATTTCTCCCGCTATCGCTATTCCTTCGTATTGTGTTTAAGACTTAATGGTACTTTAATCGGAGTTTAATATATAATAATTATATTAATTGAATTAAAGATACAATCTTTTCATCTTTACGTAACATACATATTACACTCAGGGTTGGTAAAAAACATGTTTTAAACGTGTTTTAAACAGTTTGAAACATGCTTAATTGATGTTTTTAATATGTTTTAAATATGTTTTTTTTATAGTGCTGTTTAAAGCATATTTGAAGCATTAAAAACATATTCAAGAAGAAACACAATATGTTTTATTCTTTAAAAAAAACATTAGTCTTTACCAACCCTGGGAATAAGTTTCCGCCTTCTTTGAAAAGAAAAAAATGTGTTTATTTAAACAAATCTATATAAGTGAGTTTATTCAAAGTATGCTTCTTCGGAAGTGACAACTTTCTCCCACTTTTCCGGTTCACGCACGCACGCACGCACGCACGCACGCACAATATCAATATACAATAACATAATTTTCATTTTAACCTTTCTTATTCAAATTGAAGTTTTCTTACTTTGTCTCTGAAAAAATATTTTAATTATTATAATATTACTGTATTTAATTATTATTAGTATTATTTTAATTATTATTTTACTATAGAGTTGTTACATATATTTTTAGTGTTATATTTTCATGTTATACTTCATCGTCATCTGCTTTTCTTTTTCGGAACGTTTCGGTAGCCTTATACAATTGAATGAGAGACATTTTTCCGTCTTTACATTTTGTATCATGTATGTTATCAATTAATAGATATGATGGAATAGCTGTAAAATTAATTTATTTGATTGTAAATTTTAATGTAGAACTCACGAAAAAATGTTATTGTTTTGTTATTGTTATGTTATTATTACTTATATATACACGTATATTTATTATTAAATATACATTATACTTACATGAATTTTGCATGGTTCCTATAATTTCAACTTTGTCTCCTTTGTTTTACTTCAATGCTGAATATTCTTTTTCGTTGAAATTTGTTATGTGTGTTTCAAGTTTATAGAATCCATCTGAAATTGACCCGCATCCTATGTGCTTGTTTAATTTATGATAATATTTTGTTATAAATTTGTTTTAATATATGCTTCCAGAACTGTTACAAATATACAAAAACATATTATTATTTTGCATTATGACATTATTTTTTGTTACCTTTATTAAATTGTTATATTATTATAATTATTATTGTTATTACTTTTATTGTTATTATTATTATTTATACATATAAATTAAAAGAACATACAATTGAAAATCATAAATAACTATATTCAAACTTAAATTAATTAAATGTGCACAAAACTTCCTAATACGTTGTGAAGTGTTCATAACTTCACTTAATTTTACATAATGTGGTTCTGCTGACGAGGACGTGACGGAAACCGGTTTCATTGTTTTTTTATAATTAAAAATTTTTTTATTTTTTTGTTATTTTAATTTTTTTAAATTTATTTTTAATTTTTAAATATTTTTTATTCTTTTTGATTAAAGATAATTTTTTTACTTTTTAATTTTATTTTCTTTCGTAATAGCAAAATATATATTAAAAAAATTTTTTTATTACGCTATTGTATAAAGTAAAAATCTTTTATGTCTATTCGATTTCAGAGTCTAATATAAAATAATATGTGGATATAATACTATATTTCTGTAAGAGCGTTCGCGCAGTGACTGTCGTGGTTCGTTGTTGCAGATCATTATGGTTCTCCCACTTGCCAGTAATACGTTTTATGATTGCGAAATAATGTTCGTCAATATAAATAATTGCAGAAACGAATTTATACATACAGGGCCGGAGACTTTGTATTTGAGTTGGTGTTGAGCTCTTGGAATTTTGAACCTAACCTAACCTAACCCTAAACCTAAACCCTAAACCTAACCCTA
>NW_017298619.1:43605-55645 GCF_001594075.2 Trachymyrmex cornetzi | reverse complement strand
TCAGTCGGGGCGGTCGGACGATGGAGAAGAAATCTTTCCGAAGCGCGGATTGGCTCACAATATTCGGCGATAGGCCTATTTGAAAATTCTCTAATTCTCGCGAAAATACTCAGAACATTGATAGCGTTTTCCACTGGCGCACTGAGTGCCAAAAGTTTCGTGTTCCACTGGTAATTTCATCGTCAAACACGTCAAAAGTGTAATTTGGAGTTATGTCTAAAATAAACAAATTAAATAAATTAGTATTTTGCTACCTAAAATAACAATAATATTTTTTTAAAATTCAGTTTGAATCGCGTACTGTCACTTTCCCATCGTTCGATTTGACGAATTTGATTTGAAGAATTTGAAATTTGACACTAAGTGCCCACTCAGTGCGCCAGTGGAAAACGCTATGAGTATTGAAAAAAAAGAATACATGTATACTTAATAAAATCTCCTACATAATTCATTACATTTTGTCACCTTAATAGGGTGTTGAAAACAACACCCTATAACCGACTGGATGTTGAGTTCTCAACACCCTCAACACAATAGTCGCCGGCCCTGTATACATATGTTTACCGTAAACCAGTTTATCTGGTATTTCTTCAACGGTAAACTGTCTTCTGCATTTCGGATAACCGCGTCGTGTTGCAAGTAGAGAATTTCCTGCATCTTCGATGTCAAGTATAATGTGATTGCCTTCTGATAAACTTTTTGTTATGTTTGTAGCTCTGCATTTAAAGCATGTGTTTGTAGTCTTGAGTTTACAAGTTTCATTGACGGCTTTTTGTAAACCTGTCATGTCGTGTTTATATATTGAGATTGGATTAATATGTAAAACTGGCAAAGTCTGCGAATACTCGAATAGGCAATCGGCGCATCGAATGGATTTTTCGGGAGACGGCACATCATGGAGGATGAATTTTTCTTGTAAATATGAAATATTAATCATACAATCTAATATTCCATCTTTTATTGTTTTTGTAGTACTTAAAATACGTCCTCGCTCTTCATACAATTTTGCAGTTACACTCTTTTGTATTATTGACTGAACAAATTTAGTTAGATAAAAGTTACTGTTTGTAAAATATTCGGCATATGATGAAAAATCGTGACATGCAACTAACACACTTTGAATGGTGAAATCAAACTCATATATACTCGTATTTTGTACGCTAACAAATTATTTATCGATATTTACTGGTTTCAAACAATTTCCGTTTACATGCCCTAATAAACGTACAAAGTATATAAAATATAGTGATCGTATACAACCCATCACCTCTCGAGGACGGTACATCTTCCCGGACTGTGATTTCGGTAACTACGGGTATTTGATCAAGATCAGACAGGGTCATGGAATACGATACGGTTCAAGGTCTTTGACGTGTACCTTTCCACAGCGGTTGTATTATCAAGATTCACAAGTTCATATACTACGGGAGAAAAAACTCTAAAATTTCTACTCGAGGGGTACAAATTTTTTAAAAATTCTATCGACAGTTCTGGATAGCACCCCATGAGTTCTAACGAAAGTTATTAATGCTCGGAACGCTAGCTAACGATTTAACAGATATCGCGATTTTTCGTTTGTCAAATCAAAAATTTCTAACACCCGAAGGATGAAAATTTTTTTAAAGTTCTGACTATTCTTGCAGTTCTAGATAGCACCCCACGAGTTCTAACGAAAGTTATTATCATTTAAAGTGTTAGGACTAATAGTCTAGAAGATATCGCAATTTTTCGCTCTGCGTTTTGTGAAGTTGGCACCCCAAATCTTTTATTTTCGATTTTTTTGTTAATTCGCCGGAACTATTTTTAATTTTGGGCAGAAACTCCAGAACTCTTCGGGGTGCATTCGAAACTGTGACCAAAATTTCATTTTTTGAAAAATGAGGTGCTAACTTCACACAGATAATGGCTTTCCACACGAAGGGAGTTCTACCCCATTTTTCCCCATACCAAGAGGCACGCGACTTTCCACGCGAAGCGACTTTCACCCTACCTCTTTCTCTGCTAAGGGATGCGCGACTTTTTACGTAAAGCGACTTTCATCCTCCCCCCCCTGTCAAGGGGCACATAACTTTTCATGTGAAGTGAGTTTCACCCCATCTCACCAAGTCGCTTCGCGTAGAAAGTTATATTTCTTGAATTCATCCGCCTCATATCTCTCCCTATATAAAGTTATCTGACTCTTCATGTAAAGCAGGAAAGTAAGTACTAACTTTGACTCTTAATAACTTTTTAATGAATAACGAGCGACGGCAAAAACTTGTTGGATGTCACTCAGGGTCAGAGTTGGGTAAGTTAATGTTTTATTTTAAACTAAATTGAGTTAAAATTAATGGCTTATAAGATTAATAAAATTACAATAAGTTAAAAGTTGAAGGAATAAAATATTAACTTAATAAAAATTAAATTAAGATTAAATTAACTTAAATTTAAAAAAAGTTAATTTTGAAAAAAATTATTTTTGAGATAAGAATATCCTAATTTTTTTTTTTTAATGAGATTACTTTGACACTTACAATATAGATTATTAAGTAAATTTAATTTTTTTTATTCACATGTAAGTTATTTATATATGTATAAGAGTCATAAGGCGTATTGGCTTTGATCAAAATCTTGCGAGAGAGAAGGGTAATATTATTTGCATTATTATTTTTTTTTAACCTTTATCTAACTTTCTTTAACGTCTGAAACGACTGCTCATGCATGTGTCTACGACTACGTCGACTAGATATTTGTTACAAAAAATATATGTAAAAATTTTGGAAATGGGTGGATATGCTGCTGTTACGTCCAAACCCTTGGAAATTTTTACTTGTGATCCTCTCGGAGAGAAGAAGGAGCGGGAACGGTGAGGGTACTTGGAAGGACGGTCAGACTTTTTTCGCAGGTACCCGCACGGAGGTGAGTACCGCAAATCGAACGCACCCCTTTTGTGCTCGCTTCGGAATATGGGTCAACGTCCCGTAAGGACGCTTTAACACTTGTTTCCTACGAGCGGTGCGATCGTCGGTCCAAATTTCGAGTCAAGGAATTTAATTCTTTTAACTCGGGACTGGACCACGCGCGATCTCTGAAAAGGCAAGGCTAACGACTACGAGGTCTCAGAGTTTTAAAATGAGAGAATGAGAGAGATGTAAAATTATTAACATCGTTTATTTAAACTAAACATTACTTATCTATTATTAATAGGTAAAGAAAACAATAAGAAATAGAGAAAGATTATGCATAAACGAAATTATTATAAACTAGAATTATCATAAAGATCATTTCTACAAATTAAGATCATTATTATGAATTAACAAAAAATGGTTAATACAAACAAAAATATTATTACAATCAAAATATGTTGTTACGAGCCGAAATTATTATTATAACTGAAATTATTATTTTCACTCGAATCGTTGCTACAATTAGATTACAGACGATAAAAGATTTGGTTCGCTAGACGCTATTAACATTCTACATATGTGCTGCCAGAGAATGAACCCTGAAAGTGAGCAATGCTGACTGGTTTTTTTATTATAATTCGTGTATAGTAGCGGAGAAAGGAGGAAAGAGATTGAAGAATTCCACCGGTACTAAATATGGATAGGCGGAATTCGGAATGAATACAGGGATATCAAAGCGAAGAGGGAGAGCGGCAATTGCACGCCGTATCTCCTGTGGATCGAAGTAATGAGGCCCAATCGTGTAAGTCCCCTCGGGAATAAGTTCGGTAGTTCGTGGGAATTGTCTAACGAGTGACTCGAATAAGTCGCTCTCTTGTAGATGAAAATAGGTTCTCGGAGGAGGAATTTCTTCCAAGAACTCCACGCTGTTTGTGAAGTTGGTCGGAGAAGGAGTTCGGCGGGGAGAAAACGGAATTGAGATAATGGAAGAGTCAGGTGTTGATGGAGGAGTATCGGGAAAAATACGTATGGTAAGGGCTTCGGATAACGCTGGAGAAGCAGGTTCCCGAATAGGAGAAGGTGAACGGGACGGTGGAGACGGTGAACGGGAAGCCGCTACTATAGCGAACGGCCGGATTGGTGGCTGCGGTGAATCCGCTGGTGCCGGCGGTGCCGGTGGTGGTGTTGTTGGGCGATTCTCGAGATTTCTTAAATTTGCGAGGCACTGGAATTCTGGGTAAGCATCATCCAATAATCTTCGCGCTTCTAAATAAGCCCGACTTCTAAGCCAACCTCTAAACGGGCGGTTATTCCCCCTTCGTGGCTACGTTCATTACGTTGTGAATTACGTTATTAAAGGTTCGCGGGTAAATAGAAGAACATGGAAGAAAAGACTCACCGTTGTGGTAGGCTTTGGTTTTCTGGGTTAGTGTCCTGGTCTTGGAGTAGTTCGCAGACAAACTCGTTCTTGGTGCAATAGGCGAGGTCTTCTATTATACACTGAACAGACTCTATGTATCTTATTTGAGCGAAATAACTGATGGACTGCGAGAGAATGACGGACTGCTTGAGGAACAGGACCGGACATAGAGTAAGATCAAAAAAATAAAGAGAGCGAGTCTCGCAGTGTCACGGTTTATATAGAGAGTTTCGGAAGATGGTTCTCTGATGAGACATGTTGAGTGGGAAAAGTCGGGGATTCGAGTTCGAGGGATTTTTCTGCTTTGGTAGGAAATTTGTGTTTCATATTCCTACTGGCAAACTACTTTCAAAATTTGCTCCGCCCGCACTGCAAGTTTCAATCCCTTGAGAACTTATTGGTGATACGTCATCACCTTCTCTAGATTTTGAGATCCACGGTCACCCATTGGCGAGTTTAGTTTTTGGTATTCTCTCTGAAGAGAAGGGGTATTTCACTCATCGTCCCTTTCGAACGACCCGACCACGACAATTTGAAAACTCGCATCCCCCTTTTTTCTTATTTTCGATTTCTCTTTTATTGGGTACTTGAACGTGCGTTTTCTCGTCTAGACAGTATTTCTTCAGAATTTTATGATCGTCGGCAAAAAATTTAAAATCTATTCTTGTCAAGCTATTTCTATTTTACTACTTCCCGTTATTAACGAAAAAACGCCCTTCAACACGTTACACGCGTTTGGGAATGCTACTTTCTATTTACTCAGGATTCCCGATCTGTTTTTAGATATTACTTATTGAAACTGAACGAGTTTAAACCGAACATTCTCAATATGGTTTGTAATCTGTTATAAATTTTATTACTGCGGATCGGGTGATCCTGGGTATCTATGTTTTTGTTATCTTTCCAAAATCGTTGGGAAGGCTTTCAACGACACATTTTCTACATATTGTCACGCTCGCCGATCGGTGACCGTCAACTCTCGCATTTTTTCTCGCGTCTTGTCTAAACGACCACCCTATTAAGTGATCTCGAAACAAGGAAATCGTGGAGTCCTCCCAGACTTAACACTGCACTGTTTTACAATGATTCTTCATCTAAGGCTCATTTTATATTTATGTTGCTGAAATATAATGTTTATGACACCTAAAATTAGTGTGATTCAAATATAAGTGGGAATTCACAAAACCTAGCGAGAGCCAATAAAAACTGGCGACTGTATGGTGTGACTCTTATTATAGAGTCTCTAATCATAAAATTGAGCTTTTTATAAATTAATTCTCTAATGTTTAAAATTTTGAAGAAAAAAAATTAGCATTAAAAGAAAAATTTTAGTTTAAAAAAAGTTAATACGTTAAAGTTTAGAAGTAGTTAAATTAAGTTAAAAATTAATGTATTTAAAATTACCTAAGTTAAATTAAAAGTTATTAACTTCTTAACTTTTTTTTTAACTTTTAATGTTTTAACTAGTTAATACCCAACCCTACTCAGGGTCATGATCTTGACAACATATGTCAAGATCAAGGTCATTGAAGCTGAATCCCCTAATCGGTATTTTTACCGTTTATTATGTATAGTTTGTATGTTTATTATATATGTTTATTAATGCAAAGTTAAAAGACGTCCAGCTTGGGCATAGCCTTTCCTTGGTGAAAATAAAAATCGGAGCGTAAGTCAAATGTAATGGGAAAGTACTACATGGGCTGAAAAGTCCCGGGATTTTTAATGAAAACAAGCGTTTTTTGGGCAAAGTCATATTTATTCCTCAACATAGTTGCCTTCGAGGGCGATACACTTGGTATAGCGATTTTCCAACATTTCGATGCCCTTTCTGTAGTACGAAATGTCCAAGCCTTCGAAATACGCCTCGGTTTTCGCGATGACTTCCTCATTCGATCTGAATCTCTTTCTCTGGAGCCACCGCTTGAGGTTTGGGAACAGATAATAGTCGCTGGTCAAGTCTGGAGAATACGGTGGGTGAGCAACCAATTCGAATCGTAATTGGTCCAATTTGGCCATCGCTTTCAAGGACGTGTGTGACGGTGCGTTATCGTGATGGTACAGAACTTTTTTCTTCGCCATATTAGGCCGTTTTTTCTTTATTTCGTCGTTTAGTTTGTCCAATAACGCTGCATGATACTCTCCCGTAACTGTTCTTCCCTTCTGCAGGTAATCGATGAAGATTATGCCATACGCATCCCAAAAAACGAAGGTCATAACCTTCCCGGCTGAGCGTTGGTCTTTTGGCCGCTTTGGTCGGCTTTCGTGGCTTTCCAGCCACTCTGCAGACTGCCTATTGGACTCAGGCGTATGGTAATGGATCCACTTTTCATCCATCGTCACAAAATGTCGAAAAAAGTCCGCTCGATTACGCTGCAACAACGCCAAACCGGCCGTTGAATCATCAACGCGCTGCTGTTTTTGGTCGACGATCAGCAAACGCGGCACCCATCGCGCCGATAGCTTTTTCATCTCCAAAAGATTGTGCAAAATGTATCCCGCCCGTTTTTTTGAGATCCCACGGCCTCAGCTAACTCGCGCAACTTCACTTTACGATCACTCAAAACGATTCGATGCACTTGCTTTACGATTTCCGCATTCGTAGCCTCTTTTGGCCTTCCAGAGCGAGGTGCGTCTTCGGTGCTTGTACGACCCATTTTAAATTCACTAAACCACCGATAAACTGTTGTTCTCGAAGGAGCAGATGTGGGATAACATTTCTGCAACCATTGCAATGATTGTTCAGAAGTTTTTCCCATCAAAAAACAATGTTTGATCAAGATGCGATATTCCTGTTTTTCTATTTTTTTTACGAAGGCGAAAGTATAAGCGTCACTCAAACGACTGTAGTTTGTAAACGAATGGACGAAATGTCATGAAACTTCATACATAAACTAGTGACAGATGAGCCTCTCGAAATGAGTCATGTTCATTTCTAGTGGCGCCACCTATTGAAAAATCCCGGGACTTTTCAGCCCATGTAGTAATAGAAGTGTAAACGAAGCTTCTAGGAGGCTGTTCGGCTAAGAACATTGATTAGAGGATCCGGTTGGCGGGGATACGCCATGAAAGCGAATAACATGCAATTCTCACTTATAATCTCTATATTTAACTTACATAAAACTTTTAAGTGTAATTTCTGAACATGAAATAACATAGAAATATAGAGCTTGGGGTGGTGTGTTAGATCAAATCCTTGAATTTGAGATAAAGTCGATGAGGCGGGAGTTGTAAGTCCTCGCTCCTTGGAGAATGCGTGACACCGCCTGAGCTGTCTTTCTGTCGCCATTTACAAACAGGGAAGGAAAGAGAGTGAGAGAGAGGGGGGGAAGGAGAGAGAGGGAGAGAGGGGGGAGAGGGAGAGAGGGAGAGAGGGAGAGAAGGAGAGAAGGAGAGAGAGGAAGATAGAGAGAAAGCGCCTGAGCCGTCATCGGGCGATCCCAATGGAAATGACGCGCTGCTGAGAGCGGTTCCTTGGCAGACCCAGACATGGTGGAAGGATTACATAGTGTGCTCAGTTTAGCTAAACTACGCCTACTTTTGCTCCGCGTCGTTTCTCAGTGCGTAGTCTATCAACTGTGTGAATCGCGAAACATGGGACGGTGTGTGTATTCATAGTCAGTTTTTATTTTAAATCTTAAGATGTTAATACAGTCTTCGGATTGACTTACGACATCTTAAGACATTATATTTAAGATGGTTTTAAAATAAAAACGAACTATGGCCGATATTCATAGTCGACTCTTATTTCAAGATCGTCTTAAGTAATGTCTTAAGACGCTAATGTAGCCCTCTGATTGGTTCGTGATTTCTTAAGACCGTACTTAAGACGGTCTTGAATATAAGATCTGACTATGAATACCGGTCTATGAATATCGTCCCATGTTTCGCATTTCACAGTTATAGGCCTTGCGGGACGAAAAGCAGAGAAACGACAGAGAGCGCTAATTTTAGAGAGAAATGCTTAATTGCAATCTGAGCACACAATAGGCCTGTTCTTTTTGTCTGAACTTTTGCACCCCCTGCCGGAAATTTCTAATAGATGCGTATAGAAAAAAACTTATCCGTTTTTAGTAGGCTGAATATGTGCTTTTGAAATCGTAATTCTTCATAGATCCAGTGATCATTAAGATAAGCAAATGCAGATACAAGCCGATATAAAGCCTATTCGTATTTGCGAATACACGCGAATACAAAATGTATTCGCATTTATGAGGAATTACGATTTCAAAAGCACATATTCAGCCTACTAAAAACGGATACACGACTGCTCACATATACGCAGTATATTCTCATTCAAAATATATCCGCATTCGCGAATACACCCGAATACAAAATGTATCCGCATTTATGAGGAATTATGATTTCAAAAGCACATATTCAGCCTACTAAAAACGGATATACGACTGCTCACATATACGCAGTATATTCCTATTCAAAATATATCCGCATTTGCGAATACACCCGAATACAAAATGTGTCCGCATTTATGAAGAATTACGATTTGGAAAGCACATATTCAGCCTACTAAAAACGGATACACGACTGCTCACATATACGCAGTATATTCCCATTCAAAATATATCCGCATTTGCGAATACACCCGAATACAAAATATATCCGCATTTATGAGGAATTACGATTTGAAAAGCACATATTCAGCCTACTAAAAACGGATACACGACTGCTTACATATACGCAATATATTCCCATTCAAAATATATCCGCATTTGCGAATACACCCGAATACAAAATATATCCGCGTTTATGAGGAATTACGACACCAAAATTTTTATTTCGGGGGGACGCGTAACAGTATTTTATCCGAATCCCACTAAGTCCTACTACTGTCCGCTCTGGACAAACCTCTGGACAACCCCCTTTTTTTTAAGGGGAAATTTCCTTTTGAAGTCATCAGGGTTTCCTTGACTGAGGGAAGTTGATGGTTGAGAAATCCTCTACTTCTGATGCTGTAAGAGTTAGGCCGAGAAAAAAGGTCAGGCGTCCTACATTCCATCGGGATTCGATTCGAGACCTCTCGAGTCGTCCATATTAGCAAGCAACCGTCTCGCCACTGAGCCACACAGCCCGACGGGAGGAATTTAGTTTATATCTTATATTCAGATTTTATACCTGATGACGTTCGCAAATAGAAACCGATAAGTCTTGTATTCGCAAATACAATTACAATCCGGAACATTTGCAAAAATGCAATTGCGGATAAATTGTGTGCACAACGGTATACATTGCAGTTCCATGCTCATATACGGGCTGTTCGCAAATGCGTATAAATTGCGATAAAACCAAAATTCGTATCTGTGCAGATAGAGATACGATCATAAACTGCGGACAGATTCCACTACCTGCTGACGTTCGCCCGAACGCAAATAAAAACCGATAAATCTTTTGTACGTAAATTCGATTACAATCGGGAATATTTAAAAGCGTGTATTTGCGGGTAAACTTTGTGTATGACAATACGCATAGATACGTATGACGAATATCCGCAGTGCATTGCTGCTTGATGCTCATATATGGGCCTTTCGCAAATGCGTATGAATTGCGATAAAACCCAAATTCATATTGGTGCAAATAGAAATACGATCGTAAACTGCGGATAGATTCCAATACCTAGTGACGACTATGCAACGCAAGCACAGATCGATATATCCTATATACGCAAATACGAATATATACTGGTATACGTACGTATATATGCTAATACATTCGGATCTATTTTTTGTCGTAAAATGCAGGTACAATGAACATTAAATGATGCGTATGAGTGCATATAGGTACGGTTAAATTCTGCATTCGCAAATGCATGGAAATGCAGATACATCCGATTGATTACGATAAATTCGGAAAAATTATCTATCAGCATTCACAGATATATTCAATTTACAGTTGGTGCGGATAGAAACATGTAAGATATTTTAGTAAAAATTTTTCGATGTGGATACAGCCAAATATATCCAAATAATTATTTCTCATAAATACAGATAAATCTCATATAAGGATTTATCGGTTTCTATTGAGAATTTCCGACAGAGCCAGTTCATCTTTCTTCCTCTTCTTTCTTCCCGGATAGAAAAGGAAGAAAAATGAACGGTGCAAAAGTTCAGTCAAAAAGAACAGGCCTCATGTAATCCTTTTACCATGGACCCAGAGCGTATCGTAGATAGCCCGTCCGAGCCACGTCATCGGACGCCCATTGGTGGGAGCGATCCACCGCCTAAGACCGTTCATTAGGCATTCATGAAAGGCCACAAGGCCCGCCATTGCGTCAGATTTACGCAAACGTAAATCAGTGCCGCATCGTTGACCAGGGATTGACGGTTCGTTGCCGCTTTCCTCAGTCTAATTGAGATTGTCCAAAACCGGGATTACATCTTTACCGGGATTACAGTCTCTACTAGGTGCGATACGCCAAGATCATCAGCCGAGCGTTCTTTCTAGTTCCGTCCTTTTTGGTATCGGCGACCGTGGTTCTCCTACTTACTCAGCGCCGCCATGTCCGCTCTGTGTGCCACCGACATGCGCCGTAGGGTATGTCGTACTCAAAGCACCTTTTCAATTATGAACGTTCTAATCGCTCGGGCTTTCCTGTACAGAGGCGAAAATTGAAACAACGGAATAGAATCGTAAACGCCTTTTTTATATTTCGTTTCAATTTTCGCCTCCTAGAAGCTTTGTTTACTCTCCCATTATATTCGACTTACTATCCGATTTTTATTTTCATCAGGGTTTCTTTTATATTGATGAATTCATAGTCTTTATTTTCTAAGAAAAATTGCTTTTATATAAGAAAATAATAGGAGACTGTATATATGTTATATATACTCGTAATATTATATAATATTATTCTGACAAATTATAAATTATATATCGTTATTTAGTCTCCATTCCACTATTTTTACCAATTGTGGTGCAAATTGTTTTGTTTGTTTTTATTTGTATAAGTACCCAGATAGCACATGATATCATGCTAACATTCAATATTCATACTGAATGTACTGTGATTATACCGAATAAACTAGAAACGTTAATGTGACATCTCAGAAAAATATTATTTCTTGTATATTGTCAAGATATATCAAATATAATAACTAAATTTTGATTTTGATGCTGAATATACTGTTATCATATCGATTATACCCAAGACGTCTCTAAATTATTCTTGCCGTATATCTCATGTACGTCTATCATATATTTTCAGAACAAACTCACAACATAAAATGCAGTACCAACGCTGCCTGCTGCATTTAATTATATTGCACTTATAACCCAGAAAAGATCTTCTATTTTTTCTTGGTTATCTTTTCTATAGTAATAGTTTATTATTATAGAAATTATTTTTTGAAATTGTATTCTACATATATTTGTAGCGCTAAAATTCGTAAATACAAGTGCCGGAACACGCGGCGGTCATAGCGCCATCAGGGGTGTGTTCCAAAACTGAACTATATCAACTCCGAGTATCTTTTATCCTTGTCCAACATTCAGTGAACACAAGGATAAAATGATACTTGAGTTGACAAAAGTCGAGTTTTGGAACGCACCCCAGTGAGTGATCCTTCTTTTCCCACCTTTTCGGCCACATGCGTGTGCAATGGTGTCATGTCATCCAATGTCATCATCATGATGTAATAAAGAAGGTGTGTTCCTATTATGGTCACTTTTTCGTCCTGATTTGCGCAGGTCTCAACTGTCGGCCATATTTGATTTATGTGTGTGT